>NC_140965.1:925327-955327 GCF_056783735.1 Eptatretus burgeri
CGGAGATCCACAACACACACATATATATATATATATATATATATATATATATATATATATATATATATATATATATATATATATATATATATATATATATATATATATATATATATATATATATATATATTGTTACGGTTCTAGGAACTGTATGCATACAAACATACGGTTGGCCCGAAGTTGGTTATTCCATAAGTATATGTGTAGATCGAATCCTACCTTGTGTGTCGTGGGAAGACACTGGGGTGCGTTGCGATGTTTTTTTAGTTGGATTAATAAATCTTTATATCCCCTCCATTATGAACCACAGGCAAAATCCCTTCATCTCTCCTTCTCTCCTTCCGAGGCAAAATCTTTGTGCAGTACCTTTTTGACGAGTCTGAACACGCGTGGAGTGGGCGGGCTTCCCTGTATGGCCGAAACCCTGCCCAGAAAGGGTGGACCCATGGAAGCCCCGTCCATTCAGGGTGAACAGCGACGCCGGCTTCACCAAGGCCCCTCCCCGCTGAGGGAGATCTATAAATTATGACACCATTCGTCCAGAGTGGTCTCGTAAGCTGGAAAGTGAGTCGTCTTGAGCAGATCATTGGAGCGAGACAGTTCGTCGGCTGATAGTGAAAGAAAGGAGGAAGGTCGTGGAGTGGTTGCGCTCTTTGGGGGTCATTCATTTTGAGTGTGAGAGAGCTGGGAAGATCTTGACCTGACCTTGACCGGGTCTCTCGTAGGGTCCTGTCTGCAGCCCTGATCCCCGCCTCGGACTCCGCTCTACTCGACCCGGGCTCATTCGCGGCCATGGACCGAGCCACACGACCATTGGCAGCTGCCGCACCATGGAGCATCCCTTCCCTCCAACGTTCAGGTACCCGAAAGAACTGCGACCTCAGCTCACCTCCCTCTCTGGCTGCGGGGGTCCTTTGCCATACATCTGGGTTTATGTTCGTCTGAGTGTGTGGTGCCGTCTTTAAGTAGAATTACATAAGTGTTTTTATTTGATCATTGTAAAGCTTAACTGTTTTATTCCCATGTAAGTCTGCTCTGTGTCCTTCTTTTGTAAGTTGATTGTAAATAAATTATTGGAGAAATGTTCCCAGTTCGTTTTTGTCTTTTCCTTCATTGGTCCAGCATGGTTCTGATCTGAGTTTAATCGGTCTTTATCCCCGATAATCTGTTCATTCTTGGCAGGTCCGCTCGGTTGCATCCGAACCGGAAAGGTAGTTGGTAGAGTGATCCGGTTTGAACGAGGCGTACTGAGGGCGTGGTTTCCCGGTAGTTGAAACCACGTGGTTAATTAGGTAAATTGATTCTCGACAAAAAGACCCTCCGCTACGCGATTGAGGTATTGGCATCCACGGTCGGTTCAGCGACCCGCCGCGTCACGGAATTATCCGTGAGCGATGGCCTACAATTCCGAGAGTCTGGCGGGAGATGACGTAACTTCCCCCACCGAGCGGTCATTCTCGCCACCGGACCCCGGCCCGCAATAATATACAGTCATGTGCCACTTAACGACAGGTTACGTTCTGAGAAATGCGTCGTTAAGCGATGTCATCATTGGGCGAACATCATCGAGTGTACTTACACAAACCTAGATGGTATAGCCTACTACACACCTCGGCTATATGGTATCGCCTATTGCTCCAAGGCTACAAACCTGTACAGCATGTTACTGTACTGAATACTGTAGGCAATTGTAACAATGGTTAGTACTTGTGTATCTAAACATAGAAAAGGTACAGTAAAAATATGGTATAAAAGATAAAAATGGTACACCTGTATAGGGCACTTACCATGAATGGAGCTTGCATGACTGGAAGTTGCTCTGGGTGAGTCAGTGAGTGAATGTGAAGGCCGAGGACATTACTCTACACGACTGTAGATTTTATAAACACTGTACACTTAGGCTACACTAAATTTAGGAAAAAAAAATTTTTTCTTCTTGTAGTAACCCTAACCTGAAAACACAAACACATTGTACAGCTGTACAAAAAAATAATTATTTTTTAATATTACTTTTTACTTTTTTGTTAAAACTAAGACATAAATAAATACACACATTAGCCTCGGCCTAGACAGGGTCAGGATCATCAATATCACTGTCTTCCACCTCCACATCTTGTCCCACTGTCCCACATCCAAGATAGACGCAAGACGCGTTAGATTTACCTTTGTGCTGTTCATGACAGCCATGTGTGTTGTTAGCGGCTGCTTGCAATCTCCTCTAACATCGATTACAGAAAGGTGAATAAATAGCATTTGGATTTTATAAATAATCATTGCATCGATGTTATAATTTACAAATGAAGAATCGAGCACCTGTCGGTTGTGTGATATTGTTGTGGGCCGGGGTTCTGTGGCGATAAACGACCACTCGGGGGAGCAATAGTGTCGTCTCACCGACCACCCCGGAAGTTAGGTCGTGACTCTCGGATAAGTCTGAAAGGTCACGGGTCCCTGAGCGGACCGTGATCGCCAATATTTTGACAGCGTTGGGTATGGTTAATTGCCTAATTTCAATATACCTAAGTACCCACGCGGGGACTGTGCAAGAGGCTTCCAAATCCGTAACACTACCCCCCTCCCTCTTTCTATAGACTCGTCCCGAGTCGTAAATTTTCGTGTGCCATGCAGGTGTCGGTTTTTCCCACTAGTACATTTTACTTAAGGATCCCTGAGTGCGACATTTGTATACATGTCCCAAAAATAAATAACCTAGTGCGCTGCGTAACTAAACTATCAGACTCGCACGGCCAACTTAACTAAGATTGCCGGCACTAGACAGACACACAGGTTGGTTAAGAACTTATTTACAATTTCTAATATTTACACTAACCATGGCCCAGGACCTGTTATCTGTGGGAGGAAGGCACAACAAAGTCAACAGTTTGTGGCTTGAATGGAGTCTCTGGCACAGGAGAATTGATGGAGATGGACTGGATGCAAAACACAAATGAACGCACGGGCTGCTCAAATGCAGTCTTCGTGTATGGCTGCCTCCAGGGCAGTCCTTGCAAAACACTGGAGATGGATGGTCCTGGCGCACATGGTTGGTTGACACGGAGGGAAATGCAAACAAGGGCAAGCAGGCATGGGGTCAAGGCAAAGGCAGGCAACAAGGCATGGCAAACGCGGACCAGGAGATGCAGCACAACAGGCCGGCATATGAAGCTGGCCGGGCTCTGGTCTGGTCCGTGAGGTCCTGGAGGGAGTGCGGTTGTGCCGGCCGCTCCGAAAACGGGCTCGGACCTACCTATCGCCTTTGCCTGTCTTTGTCCATACCCACTCCCTTAGTTTTCAACAAAAAAATTTAGACTTCCCCCTTTTTATTTATTTTTATTTTATTTTATTTTATTTTTTTTCCGTTTATAATTGCTTGTCCCTAACTCCCTTACTGTCTTTGTCCGGATAACTTATCCTGTCCGTCGACTCCCAACCCCTATGATCCTTTTTGGAGGGGAATTAGGGAGAGACAAGTGACCTTCCTCGAGGCCCAACGAAGCCTCAGAACAACCTCCTCATAATTCAGCAATCTTTCCCAAGGTGGGTCCAGCGGCCTACGGGCAGCGAAGGGATGGATGGTGTGAAGGGGTTTACATTTCCTATCTCTTCTATCCTTTATTAAACTTTAAACTATCCCCGGGGCTTTTCAACACGCCTGTCTCTTTAAACTATTGGTTCTAGAAACCATGATTCCCATTGCCTGTGTTGGTGTCCATAATCAATTTGGGCCCTGCCCACAAATTTTCTCTCGTGCCCTTCCATAATTTCGTGGCTGGGCAGCGTGGCTCAACTGGCAGGGAATTCCATCTGCCGAACTCAAACTACGGCACCCCTGGGCCCTGAGGCTGTCTCCGAGCCTACCTGCTCCCTATGAACGCGGGGAGTGCCCTTCTTGGCTACTTCCCCGTATATGCCCACGTGGCATCTCGGTGCTCCGGGTCCCGTTTCCGACGGGCCGCCCGTGCCCAGTACACTATCCCGGTCCCTTGGACCCATGGCCTACTCTGGCCAACTACTTTGGTGCCCGGGGTGCCCTCTACTCAATACTCACCTTGTCACAGCCACACTCCCAGCCGGTCAATGGACTCCTGCACCCTCCAAAAAGGTTTCGAGCCTTCTTCCCACACCAACAACAAAACGACCTCCTTTTGGTAAATTTGACGAACCCACTAAGTAACAATACACTGACCCAGGGGTCCCTTGGGTGGGATTCACTCCTCCCCCCAATCATTCATTCGCACCATGCATTCCACATTCGCTCCATTCACACTTGGGCCCGCTGTCCCACATTCATTCATTGTACACATTTTTTTTCAATTCACTCGCATCACTCAACCCTGCCATTCTGCTAACTAAATTCCCCTCACTAACTTGTGCTCCCCGTCATCCCTTACACTAATGCACGCTCCTTTTAACTATATGTAGCTAATCTACGTCCCAACTACACATTCCATGTCGGTCCATGTCTCCCAAATGCATTTCTATATCTAAACTAAATTCCCACTAACTTGTTCCATGGGCCCCATGGAGGACGGCTCGTGTCCCCATGAGGCTGGTCTATCTATGCTAACCCCATCCCCTAATCTAATGCTCCTTTGCCCGGCAGAGGATGCTTGCCACATCCTGGCCTGGGCCGTGTACTTGGAGCGAGGCCCTTTTTTTTTTTGCACCGCCATGGCGGCGGTCTGCGACTCGCTCGTTCGTCCCTTCCATCAGATGATAACTGGGGCCTTGTCGTCCTGCGTATCGCAACAGGCGCTCGCCTTTGTGGGGTCCGCCATGCGAGCCAACGCGTGCCGCTCGCCCGTAATTCACGCGGCGAGGTCCCCAGTGACGTCACCGCGCACCGAACCTGCTCAGTTTCCCGCCCAAGCGTATCGTCCCGGGAACCCGCTCCGCACGTTCCGCGAACAGAACACGCGGCATGCAGCACGTGATGCCCTGCACACGCGCCCACATGGGAACCCGGTTGTTCCAAATTCATACAACACTCGTCTGCCTTTTCGCCGTCCACGGGGTCGTCTTGTCCCAAACGCGGAACGTTTCCGCACCGGATTCCCTCCACGCAGACGCGCGCACGAGGGTCGTTCGCAAAATGTGGAACGGGCCTTGCACGCGGCGTTTCGCGGAGCCGGAGCGGTTGCCAAAACAACTTTGTGCGGCCCACCAGGCTCGCCATTCCCATCTCCTGTCTGGATCTGTCACATCGTCCATTTCCATGCACGCACTCACGCATGCCATGGCACTCACACCATTCACACACCTCGACACGCACTCTGGGACAATCTCATCGGGGATTCGTGTTAACTCAAGGGGTCCTGGGGTCTCCACCCCCCCCCCAAACTCTGCATGGACCCGTTCACATCATTCACCCGCTCAACCTCGTATGGCTCTACCGGACCCATCTGGTCGTGATGTGCTTCGAGGGAGCTTACCATCTCCCTCTGTTCCTGAGGGAGGTTAACCTGATGCTCGAACTGGGTCCCGACACATTCCACCCGCTCAACCCCAATGTCCCTCACCAGCTCCACTTGTGTGTGCTCCTTTTTTCTTGTGACTCATGTACGTTTTCCAATTTATCCATCTCCATCACCTCGTTCAATCACCGCGTGTCTTTTGTTATCTCCGTCACCTTCTGCTCGAGTTTATCATCGTCCCCTAATTCCTGACTCTTCGTCTCTTTTATTTCCTGCGTTTCTTTTATTGTTCCTAAATCCTGCTTCTCCCCTTTAATTAACGTGGCGTCACTCGTCCCCTCAACCTCACCAGTCTCCTTTGCAGACCAAATACATTCCGCGCTCCCTCTCGATTCGGTCGTTCCGCCAGGTGGTACCGCCATTTTCCAATCCATCGCCCGCATTTCCCCTTTCACCTCCTGCAGGTTCAACCCCATGCTCTGCATTTCCCCTCGCTGTGTTCGCATATCACCCCTCGGTGCCTGCGTGTTCACATTCGTTTGTTTTTGTAGATCCCCTTTCAGTGCTTGCGCATTCTCGTCCATCATGCCTCTCATCACCTCCAGGAACCGGCCCATTTCAAATGACCCTGACAAAGCCGATTCGCCTCGGTCGGGCGCGGATCCGCCAGGGGTTGGGGGGGAAATTTGACGGAGGGGGAGGGATTAAACGCTGCCCCTCCCGCACCAATTACAACCTCTGGGTCCGATGGCGGGGGGGGGGTCTTCTTGTGTGGAGGTATCGTCCTGGACCATGGATTCCCCTTAGCTTAGGTCTGAACTCACCTGCTCCAGCCCGTCTTGGCCCGCCATGGTGTGTCTGAGAACAATTTAAGCGCTCTAATTTGGAGTGAACGGTGGGGGGGGGGGGTTTCTCCAAACACCCCTGATCCGAATCCTGTGAATTTCTCTATGGAGGCGGAGGGGCCGAATCGCACTCCTGATCACCAATTTGTTGTGGTTTCGAACCCTGCAAATTTTCTATGGAGGTGGAGGGGTTCGTACCCCACTCCTGACAACCAATTTGTTGTGGGCCAGGGTTTGGTGGTGATAAACGACCACTAGGGGGAGCAGTAGGATTGTCTCCACCGAACATCCCGGAATTTAGGTCGTGACTCGGATAAGTCCGAAAGGTCACGGGTCCTTTAGCGGACCGTGGTCGCTAATATTTTGACGGCGTTGGGTAGGGTTAATTTCCCAATTTCAATATACCTAAGTACCCACATCATCTAACTAATGGGGGAAACCACACCCTCGACGGACCTCGGGCGGGACGGGCCGTTTACCGAGCCCGATCCGGGTGTAAACCGAGTGGGGATTAGCAAGATCTGTCGGTCCAAATGAACAATTTACGGCACGAACGGCCTTATTACTTCTCAAGCCCACACCATGCTGGGTCAATGGTAGAAACGACAGGAAACAAACTAAAACATTTAACAGATATTTATTTACAATAATAAGACACGGTGCAGACTTAATCACGAATATCAGGCAGGCAATCTACAGTGAGCAAAAGCACTTAACAATTCTACTTAAAGACTGGCCACACACAGACAAACACACCCAAAAAGAAATGGACACTGTAGGTCTTTATTCGGCCCCTCAACCTCGGAGGGAAGGCAAGCTGGGGACCAGGGTCCTGTCGGTACCTGGCTGCGTTGTGCGGTTAGGCCTGCGGCTGCACGTGTGGGACCCGTGGTCCGTGGGAGCTTTGATTGCGAGCAGCCGAGACTCCAGACTCTGCGACTCGGATACGGCGCCCAACGTGAGGCGAAACAGGAGCAATGGCGATGAGCCCAGACACGAACCCTTCTCACTCGACCGACCACGCAACCACCAAGACCAAGACCACTTGAACCAAGACCAAGCCACCAGACCGACTGCTCGCCACCCGACTTATTCCTGGGCGTTCTGGCTTCTCATTAGCTGGGGCGCATGTGCGATGTTCGCCCTTTGCTCATTGGGCATAGGAAACACCTCATGCCCTTTTTTGGAGCGGGGCTCCGATCTGAGGCGATGGAAGTCTCGCCCACGTCTATGCTCGGCACGCATGCGCATGAGGAAGGCCGATGGTGGCAGGAGCGAAGGATGGATTTAAGATGTAAAAAAACTGACTATAAAAGAAACCCGCAGCGCACGCATAGAATTAACCCCTTAGACAGAAGGACGGGACCCTAACTATAACGCATACTTATCGAAATAACTGAACTACGGGGACTGCTGACTGTGTGCAAGAGGCTTCCAAATCCGTAACAATATATTTTGGGAACAGTGCGAATGTTTTAACAACATAAAAAGCTTTACTAAAAATCAATTTGTGTTATAATTTCTATTGGAACAACAACGATTTATTCGCGGAATTCTTTAATTCAAAGGTAATTTATTTGCTAGAAGGTAAGCATGCAAAAAACAGGTCAAATAGGGTAAAAATAGGGGTGTTTTAGGATGTTAGGTCAACATTGGGTCAGTTTGAACGATTATTTTCTTGAATCCCGATTTAGTGCTACCCCACTTTTTTCGCGATGACATTTTATGGACCTCAACAATCGCGTTATAACGGGGCCACACTGTAGTTGTTTATTATCATTATCAAGTATTATGTACTGTACATAATTGTATGTGCTATACTGTACTTTTATACGGCTGGCAGCGCTACGACGGCTACGACATCACAAGGCGATCGGAATTTTTCAGCTCCATTATAATCTTATGGGACCATGGTCATATATGCGGTCCGTCATTGACCGAAACGTCGAAATGCGGCACATGACTGTGCATATATATATATATATATATATATATATATATATATATATATATATATATATATATATATATATATATATATATATATATATGATTAAGCAATAATAATTACTAGCCGAAACCCCGCCACAGACCGATTCCGTTCCATGAGCCCAATCTGACAACCAGTGGCGGCTCTTGTGAGAGCTGGCTCCCAGTCGATATACTCCATGGCCTTACCTAATGAGGCCTACAAAACGTCCTTGTACACGACATTTTGGTGTACACTACTCCTTGTGAAGAAGTCCCTTGATTTGTGCACATGTCTACTTTGACGTACACCGTGTCAAAACTTCTCAGGTCACAGTACCAAGAAAAACGTGACGCGACCGCTAGGAGCACAAAATTCATCCTTCAGTATTAATATATAGATTCTCCTTATATTACACTTTACTGTTCAAAGTTGAAAAATGTGCCCTCCGGTTGATGATTCCAGGAACTACACCATTTCTATGTGATGATATTGATATATTTATATTTATTTATTCTGCTTCAGAGTTGAAGGTTGACTGTTCCCGCTATGTGCGATGCACTCTTACAGGTACGAAGTTTCTTTCAGTCAAGGTCACAGTACCGAGAAAAACGTGACGCGACTGCTAGGAGGAGCACAAAATTGGTCCTTCAGTATTAATATATAGATGAAAGAATTTCCCTCACTAAAATGATTAATTTATTATTATTATTATCATATCAAATGCAATGCAATCGGAACATGTTTTCATGAATACCAACCAAACTTAAATAAAAGGTGACGATGAAGTCGAAAGACATTCTTACAAGACCTGATCAAACAATCAGCCAAATATCCTTTGTTTAACATGATGGAAAAAACCTTCTCAGCACGTTCCACAAAATCATCCTTAACTGAACAAATCTCTTGGGCATCTAAGTAGTTGAGATGAAAAGACATTGTAACCCATTTTAATTGGTACATTTCTATCTGGAAAGGTGTACAAGACTACAGGGAAACTGAAATCATCAACTCTATGATATACACTTGGACTAAAACCATTCTGTCCAACTCTAACCAACACATCCAGATATGCAGCAACTGTACAATCATTACCACTCCTGTTTGCAATCAGGCAATCTGGATCAATCTGGTAAAGCTGCCTATCAAAAAACTTAGAGTTAACCACACAAATATCAACTACATAATGACATGTATGAGGGAGGACAGAGGGTTGGTAGGGAGGGGAGAGAAAGGGGAGGGACAAGGGAAGAGAGAGAGGGTGAGTGGGGGTGGGGGAGTGAGGAAGGAACGAGGAAGGGGGGAGTGGGGAAAGCGATGCCTCACCATACATCACTATACACTCCGGGGGGGGGGGAGTGGGGGCGAATAGGATGGGGGAGAGATGAGGAGGAGGAGGAGGGAAGGGGAGGAGTGTGGAGTGGGTTTTCGAGGAGGTGAGTATGACAGGTTGGGGTTCTGGACTTGCATTTGGTTGGGAGACTTGTGGAGATGGGGGGGGATTAGTACAGGATTGACCAAAATAGGGCACATTAATACAGCACACGGAGACCGCCCAGACATGTCCGTTGTGGGTGCAGAGGGGAGATGGTTTGGGAGGAGGTAAGCAGGAGCGGAGGGGGAGGGAAGGCAGCGTAAGGGCAAGGGAAGGTAAGGCTGCGTGAGGGGTAGAGAATGCGGTGTGAGGGGAGGGGAAGTTAAGGGTGATAAAACTTGCCCAAATAGCAACATTTTATTTTTAACCACCGTGGTCTATGTAAAACTCGACAGGAGCATTTAAAACCCATGCTCTCTACCTGGCAAAGGTCTATATGCATGCATGCTCAAACAAGCAGTGACCTTTACACCCCTCTGTGCAGCTCACTGAGAATCTGATTGAAACATGCTCCAGTCCTCTCAATAGAGGGGGGGGGGGAGGAGGAGGTTTCTTAAAAAATAAAATGTTTGTGATGTGTTTGTTGAAGTGTTTGATAAAATATTTGTGATGTGTTTGATGTAATGTTTGTGATGTGTTTGAAATATTTGTGAAGTATTTGATAAAATATTTGTGAAGTATTTGATAAAATATTTGTGAAGTGTCTGATAAAATGTTTGTGATGTGTTTGATGAAGTGTTTGATAAAATATTTGTGAAGTGTTTGATCCAATGTTTGTGATGTGTTTGATGAAATGTTTTTGAAGTGTTTGATAAAATATTCGTGAAGTGTTTGATATAATGTTTGTCAAATGTTTGATATAATGTTTGTGAAGTGTTTGATAAAATATTTGTGGTGTCTGATAAAATGTTTGTGATGTGTTTGAAATGTTTGTGAAGTGTTTGATAAAATGTTTGTGAAGTTTCTGATAAAATGTTTGTTATGTGTTTGATGAAATGTTTGTGGAGTGTTTGATAAAATATTTGTGAAGTGTTTGATAAAATATTTGTGAAGTGTTTGATCCAATATTTGTGAAGAGTTTGATAAAATATTTGTGAAGTGTTTGATGAAGTGTTTGATAAAATATTTGTGAAGTGTTTGATACAACGTTTGTGAAGTGTTTGATACAACGTTTGTGAAGTGTTTGATACAACGTTTGTGAAGTGTTTGATACAACGTTTGTGAAGTGTTTGATACAACGTTTGTGAAGTGTTTGATACAACGTTTGTGAAGTGTTTGATACAACGTTTGTGAAGTGTTTGATACAACGTTTGTGAAGTGTTTGATACAACGTTTGTGAAGTGTTTGATACAACGTTTGTGAAGTGTTTGATACAACGTTTGTGAAGTGTTTGATACAACGTTTGTGAAGTGTTTGATACAACGTTTGTGAAGTGTTTGATACAACGTTTGTGAAGTGTTTGATACAACGTTTGTGAAGTGTTTGATACAACGTTTGTGAAGTGTTTGATACAACGTTTGTGAAGTGTTTGATACAACGTTTGTGAAGTGTTTGATACAACGTTTGTGAAGTGTTTGATACAACGTTTGTGAAGTGTTTGATACAACGTTTGTGAAGTGTTTGATACAACGTTTGTGAAGTGTTTGATAAAATGTTTGTGAAGTGTTTGATAAAATGTTTGTGATGTGTTTGATGAAATGTTTGTGAAGTGTTTGATAAAATATTTGTGAAGTGTTTGATACAATATTTGTGAAGTGTTTGATACAATATTTGTGAAGTGTTTCATACAATTTTTGTGATGTGTTTGATAAAATATTTGTGAGAAAGAGAGTGTTCACGAATAATTAATTGGTCACCATAGTCTGGAAGCCATATTGGATTGAATGAAAATCTAAAAAAAACTGTTTATCTTGAACTGCTTCATCAATCGACATGAAACGTCACAATTATGATTTATTAGTCACAGGGCGATATATAGTGCCTACAGAAAGCCTACAACACCTTTCAAAATTTTCACCTTTTGTTACCTTAAAAGCCTGGAATTAAATTGCATTAAATCAGACTTTTTCCACCTTTATTTACACATCATAACTCACAACTTCCAAGTAAAAAAATTCAACAGATTTCTCAAAAATTTATAAAAAAACACAAAACTAGATTATCTTGTTTGGATAAGTGTTCACCCCCCTGAGTTCATACTTGGTGGAAGTGCATTTGCATGCAATTTTCAAATGTGAGTCTGTTGCCATTGGTCTCCACCAACTTTGCACACCTTGATTGGGCAATACTTTTCCCATTCTTCTGTACAAAACTGTTCAAGCTCAGTGAAGTTCTGTGGGGAGCGCTGATGGACAGTAATCTTCAAGTCATGCCATAGATTTTCGATTGGATTTAGGTTGGGGCTCTGACTGGACTACTCAAGGACTTTTATCGTTTTGTTCCTTGGCCACTCCAGTGTAGCTTTGGCTGTGTGCTCCGGGTCATGGTCATGCTGAAAGGTGAACATCCATCCCAATTTCAGGTTTTTTGCAGAGGGTGCAGCAGGTTTTGCTCAAGGATATTTATATATTTTGCTCTATCCATTTTCCCTTCTATTCTGACAAGTGCCCCGGTCCCTGCTGATGAGAAACATTCCCATAACATGATGCTGCCACCACCATGCTTCACAGTCGTGGTGGTGTTCTTTGGGTGATGTGCCGTGTTCGGTTTGTGCCAAACGAAACATTTTGCATTTAGGCAAAAATGTTCCATTTGATTTTGTCAGACCATAAAGCCTTTTGCCGTGTGGCTTCCGAATCTCTGGAGTGGTTTTTATTTTAATATACTTCTAACAGGACTCGAGGTGGGCATTTTTGAGTACAGCTTCCTTCTTGCCACCCGACCATACAGGCCAGACTTGTGGAGTGCTTGGCATATTGTTGTCACATGCATGCAGTGACCAGTCTTTGCCATAAAGGCCTGTAGCTCTTTCAAAGTTGTCATTGGCCTCTTGATGGCCTCTCTGATCAGTCTCCTCCTTGCTTGGTCATCCAGTTTGTCGGGACAGCCTGATCTAGACAGGGTCTTGGTGTTACCATACGCTTTCCACTTCTTCATGATTGTCTCGACTGTGCTCCAAGGGAGGGATATTCAAGGCCTTTGAAATATTTTTGTATCATCCCCTGATCTGTTCCTTTCCACAACTTTATCCCGGAGGTCTTTTGAAAACTCCTTGGTGCCCATGTCTGAGTCTTTCCTGTGAAATGCACTACCCAGCAGAGGAAACCTACAGGAACAGCTGATTTTATTCTGAAATAATCAGAATCACTACAATTTAACACAGGTGGAGGCCAATTAACTTGGTGTGTGATTTTGAAGGTGATTGGTTACACCTGAGCGACGTTACAATTGCTATGATAAGGTGGGGTCGACTCTTATCCAACCAAGATATTCTAGTTTTATATTTTAAAATAATTTTCTGAAATTTGTAGAATTTGTTTTTCACTGGGAAGTTGTGGGTTACGGTGTGTAAATAAAGTTGGAAAAAGTCCAATTTAATGCAATTTAATTTCAGGCTACAAGGCAACAAAAGGTGAAAAATTTGAAAGGGGGTGTAGACTTTCTATAGGCACTGTATATTTTAAATTTCAACCTGATTGGATGCATGGTCTGGCAGCCAGAATTATTTAATATTTTGAAACTGGTTTCAGGGATTTAAATCAAACTTGGTACAAGTATGTATAATGATGAAATAATGTGGGTGGAGGCATATGTGGTGACATCGTGACATCGAAGAGTGCCATTCTAGTTAATGATGCTGTAATGATCATCATAAACCTTCCAGGCAATTATTCACCACATGGTGGAACCCTTCATTGCGAGACACCAATAGCTGTATTCCTTCATTTTTGAGACACATGGACAGAGGAGACATCCTGCTCACGGATTTCAGTTAAAATTCAGTATTTATTTTGTTACATGTTGACATCTTTAAATAACATAATCTCCCTTTTGGGTGCAGAGAAAGACAGCTTGATTAGAAAACAGACACATTACTCTTCACTCGCAATGGGCGCAGGTTCGGTGCACCAGGCTCGATGGAAACAAAATGGCTTCAAATTGCAAGTTGTTTCTACTCGTAGTATATATGGACTCCAGGTGGGACAATAGATGCTCTGTTGTCCCCCCTCTCTAAAAAGTGTTCATTCCTCTCACTACCACCCCTCTCCCTGCATTCCCATCTCCCCATCTCCCACCAATCGACACCCTCAAGCACAAGTAAATTTTTAGTCATTGGTATGACTCGGCCGGGGTCAGAATTGAACCGTAACCTCCCAAACACAGAGCGAACGCCGAACACCCTAACCATTATGCCACCCTCGCCATTGTTAATTGAACTCTGATCTCTTTACTTTTGTTTGTCAATGGTTGCCTGTGCAAAAGCATGTAACAATTCATAGCCAATCACTGACCCCCCCACCCCCCCCCCCAGTGACAATGCACGGCTGTTTACTCATACATTACCAGTAAATTCAATAAGCTGCATTCACTCCTTAATGGTGTTTTTTTCAATAAAAATATTAACTTCAAAATTAAATAAAGATCATATCTACTAATTCTCTTGCGTTCAAGTTCGGTTTCCTTTGAATGGCTTTGAGGGTCGTTGAAGCTCTGCTTGATCTGACATCATGACGTGACGACTGCACAGATTTGGCGAGTTCAATTAAAATCTTTACATCTCGTTTCATTTGCAATAAATTGGATAATAGTTCAAGATACAAGCCTTGATTTTATTTTATTTTTTTCCCCCTCCTTCCAAGGGATTGTTTTTTTTTTTAATTCTTGCTGAGATGAATGGCATCACTATTTCCATTGTACTATTCATAGTTTGTGTTGATTTCGTTCCTGCAGACTTTATCAAGAATTTTCGATTGTAGTTTAGACGAATATACCGGCACACAATGGCCTAATCTTTTTAACCACAGGATCTTTCACATTCTCAAGAGAGATCTAGTCGATGTGACAACCAGCTTAATGTTCCTGCTGAAGGATGGCATGCTTGAAGAACCATGACATTTCCTGTTGATCTGCAGACCACTATTTTGACGTTGGTTCCTATTATTTTGGGAATTTAACCCGTACTACATAACATAAATCTACAAGTAGCGAAGTACACATTATGGTGTACACCTGCCATCCCAGAAATTATACTCTTGTATGTATTGACCCTTTTGCCTTTTGTAATTTTTGTCTTCCACACAGACGTCGGACGTGGCTCATCGTTTCAGCTCAGACAAATATTCATGAAGAGTTCCGGGAACAACTCCAAACACTGGAGGCTAGATATAATGAAGAGGTTTTGCTACTGGAGCGCTGCGTAGGCCTCCCTCCAGGAAGAGATTCAGCACGTACACGCTGCCATGGTGACCACATCTACAACTACCCAGAAATTCTGCAAGTATGTCAAGGCTTGTATCTTGAACTCTCTCCCTGACGTAATGTTGTCGTGAAGTATAGCTACAGCTTTTGTGTTCCCTCATTATCAGATAGGATTAGTTGTGGTGCAATATATATTTCTGGGTAAAAAAAATTGCCTTCACAGATATTAAAGTGCAAGGAAACTTGGAAACAGGAAAAGGTAATACTATTAATAGTCTCCCTCATATTTTACACGATAAAATAATTCAACACTATGGCCATGATAACAATGAACGAAGTGTTTCGATGAAAGCATTTCTTCATCAACAATATCAAGCAGCCCTGGAACCATTCTGATTGCTGAACACTGAACCTTCCTTAACACAATGATATCCTTTTGTTTAAATACAACGTTCGTCCTAGTGCACCCGAAACCACCGATCACAGAAGGGGAAGGAAAACCTGGGAACTTGGGAAGAAATGGGCTTGGGGAGGTTAATGAGGGTGGAAAAGATCATGGTTGTGGATGGGGGATGACCTGAGATTGTGGTGAGCAGCCGTTTTGAAGCCCTGGACGGAAGAGTGAGATTGAAGAGTCTGGGGAAGTTGGTTCTACAGGCAAGGAAAAAAGAAAAGAAAAATTGAAAGAATGAGTGTAAGTGAGCAGTGATGTTTCATTTTGGAAGTTTCACCAGGAGTGGGTTCCTGGCAGATCATGTGCGCCTGGCATAAACCAGGGTGAAAGGGGTGAGAGGAAGGGGGCAACAGAGGATGCGAGATCAGAAAGTAGGTGGTACAACACAGAGACCTCCAGTCTGTGATGTGAAAGTGATGGGCGCATTGACTTACGTTCATTGCGGGAGATTGCAATGATTTTGAAGGCCTTGGTTTCCACTGTGTCAAGCAGAGCAAGATGTGAGGCAGGGGCACCAGGCCGGATAGCAGAGCAGTACTCTTTCAAACTGCGGATGAATCCTTGTATGTAGATAAGAGTTCAGGTGTGCCAAGGAAGGACTTTGTACGTCGGAGGATGTCCAGTCGACGGTTGGCATTGGAGGCCAACTTTGAAATGCGGTTTGCCCAAGAAAGATCATGGCTGATGGTGAGGCTCAAAAGTTTGAGTGACTGAACTTCTTCAAGAGGATGGTTGAGAAAGTAGATGGGATTGTGAGGCAGACGGTCCTTTAGGACAGACTTTGCAGGATTAAAAGACATATTTCAGTTGTTTGACGAGCTCGTGATTCTGTCAAGGGTTTCAGTTAGGGAGGTGGCTGCTGCGTGCGGATATGAAGGATGAAGGATGTTTCGGCAGAAGGTGCAGCAATCTGCAAAATCTTTTGTCTGATTTGTTGCTGTTGGTGCTGGCAGCAGAGCCGAGAGGGATGCACACAATCTTGTGAGATATTTAGCCTGGTTTTGAATCTCAGCCTGGCTACGAACTGTCACCCTGGTATTTTGCATGCAGAACAATTATTTCATCAATGTGTGTACCGACACTTGGATGGCTGATCAACGCGGCCCACCATCTGCTGGCTTTACTGGTGGATGTTAAATATCTCACCACGTCCTTAACAAAGAGTAGAGCCCACGTTTTCATTCCCAACGATCCTTAAACTACTCATTGCAATATCTTCTTATCACGGCAATATCGCAAGCACCTCGGCTAAATTCCAAATTCCTGCTCTCACTACCACTAGGAAGGCAAAGGCAAGCAAGCTTCCTGGTGTAATCCTTGCCATGGGATTGCTTTTGCAGTGCTCAACCTGCCTTTCGGCAGAACACCAGAAATAAAGAAGATATGATGCACTTCCTACTCAAGTGATTTTGTTTCCACTTATTCTTTAAATCAAAGTGTGATTAGTCTTTTTTTTTCTTCTTCTTTTTCTTCTTTTTCTTCTTTTTCTTTTTCTTCTTTTTCTTCTTCTTCCCATGTCCCTTCATTTTGAGGACGGTGATACATAAAGCATGTATTTTCTGGCCGAAGTGTTTTGCAAGCCAGCTGGGTAGGCTTGACATTCGACTTGAGCTGGTTTGGGTATGAATTTGTAATTTGGTCAGCGTGCCAGTGACAATTGCTTACTAGTTCTCAAAATATATTGTGGAATCTTTGACATCCATTAAAAAAATTAAACACTTTAAATATGAATCATGAGTATTTTCGTTGTAATGAAAACGTACCTTGTTCAGTCCGACACATCCACCCACAGGCACAAACTCAGCTTTATATATTAGATTAGGCGACAGTGAGACAGCTCGCATGAAACTGCCATGTTTGCATGATATTTCCCACTCTTCTTCTTCTTCTTCTCCTTCTCCTTCTCCTTCTCCTTCTCCTTCTCCTTCTCCTTCTCCTTCTCCTTCTCCTTCTCCTTCTCCTTCTCCTTCTCCTTCTCCTCCTTCTCCTTCTCCTTCTCCTCCTTCTCCTTCTCCTTCTCCTCCTTCTCCTTCTCCTTCTCCTTCTCCTTCTCCTTCTCCTTCTCCTTCTCCTCCTTCTCCTCCTTCTCCTCCTTCTCCTCCTTCTCCTCCTTCTCCTCCTTCTCCTCCTTCTCCTCCTTCTCCTCCTTCTCCTCCTTCTCCTCCTTCTCCTCCTTCTCCTCCTTCTCCTCCTTCTCCTCCTTCTCCTCCTTCTCCTCCTTCTCCTCCTTCTCCTCCTTCTCCTCCTTCTCCTCCTTCTCCTCCTTCTCCTCCTTCTCCTCCTTCTCCTCCTTCTTCTCCTTCTTCTCCTTCTCCTTCTCCTACTTCTTCTTATTCTTCTTCTTCCTCTCATAGTAATCACCAAATAAACTTTCTATCCTCTGTCCTCTATCATATCGTTTTTCCATGAGTTTTAGTATGTTATTAAAAAGGCCCCAATTATTAGTGCATTCCTGCGATTGCAGACATCGCTGCGTGATGACGTCATGTCATCGTGATGACGTCATGTGTAGGGACGTCTTTTTCATACTTCACATGGGAGCAAACACGGGATATTCATTGTAAATTCTGGTAAACAAACAGTGAGTTACAAACGACACGTCACAGAAAGTAAG
Source organism: Eptatretus burgeri (assembly GCF_056783735.1). Taxonomy (NCBI): domain Eukaryota; kingdom Metazoa; phylum Chordata; class Myxini; order Myxiniformes; family Myxinidae; genus Eptatretus; species Eptatretus burgeri. Next base: position 943,357 of record NC_140965.1, read on the forward strand.
TGCGTTCGACGTCCCACAAAGTATTATATTTTATTTTTCATGAACTATCACGATTTTCTTTCCTTTGCTTAATGTGACAATTGACGTACCTTCATTGGGCGGTGTATATTAGACCTCTGCTGCAATCGCTGCGGACAAAACATGTATTACCTCGTTTGAGTTGTAATCAAAATGTTTCTTTCTTTTTTTTTTTAAACCTCAAAACGGAATCTTCATGTAATGATGGAAGATGTGTTGTTCAGTCTTCAAATGTACATGAGGCCTTCAAAACAATCTGAGCTACGTGGAGAGAAATAGATGGTGGTGATTTCTAGACGGCTGGAGGACGTGGCCTGTGGAGTGGGCGGCACCAATGACCCACAGAGACGGACACACAGACCCCCAGACCCCCAGACATGAACTCAGCTTTATATTGTTGTGGATTTTCGCCCGTTGAGCGTGCGGACGACCGCCGTTAGCTCAATTGTGGCCGCACGCGCCCACCAAACGAGCAATCTAGTCGCATCTTTCGGATCAACGCCGAAACCCAGCTACGGGTGTTTATAACCTCACCATAAACCAGCCAACTCTTCTGTCCACGCGCTACAGGGTTGATCGCCGAATTGTCGATGTACCTAATTATTCGCGCAGACAGAAATGCCGGAGTTTATACCTCAACGGGACCTGCACTAAAACGAGCCACTTTAAGCAGCTCGTTCCGTTTGCGATTGCCGAGCGGTTTTATATCGCCAAGCCCCGTCGGACCAGATGTACGTTTTATCGGCTTATAATCAGCCAGCTAATTATTCCGAACGCAATTATGGCAGTCAATGGAGGAAGGGACACAACGAACAGGTGACATTCAAAAATGGGGAACATTTATTTGCACACGTAAGCAATGCAATGAATGGGGATAGGGGACAAGGCATGAGTAAAAACCTATAGCCGATGTCTATTTATTATGTACACACACTTAATCAGTTCTACTTGGTCGAAAAGGCGCCACAGACTTCCATGCAATCCCCAAGAAAGAAAAAGAAAGAACCGGGCTCGTAAGCCTTTAATGTTCCTTGGAGCTGGGATGACCGAAGGAGTTCCGCGAGGCCAGGCAGGTTACCTTGTCGCCCTTGAGGCGACTCGATGGGTCTTTTGGTCGGCGACCCTCCGTATGTCTCTATTTACCGGGGGGTGTCACCAAACGCGTCAGTCGCTTAAGCGGCTCGAGCAGGTTGGCGGGAGGCCCTCCTCGGTCGCTTGGCCTTCCCCGCGGCCTGGTCGATCGGGCCTGGCCAATGCTTCAGAGGAGCGAACCGGCCTTGCTCTTTTTGAGTTGATGCTCTTTAAGAGCCCGCGCACTCCTCAGCGTCGCTCAACCGACTCGGGGCCCGATCGCTCGGACCGTTACGTAGCTTGCTGGCGACTTTTCTCTGGCTGGCAAACTTCTCCCGACTCCAAATCAACTGCTGGCTTCTCCCGTCTCCCGACTCCACTGCTGACTCCAACGGCCCAGCCCAACTCTTCTCTCAACTCCACTCGACTGCCTCCACTGACCAACAACGCTCTCGGCGTTGAAACACGCCTTTTTATAGCCCCAAGGGTAGGGGTCGCTCTGGGCTTACCACCCGAAATCAGCACCCTCCCTCCTTTCACCTTTGAACCTTCACCCCCGGCTGGCTCTGCCCCTTTCGCCATTGTGACCCGATTCTGCCGTCACACGCGGCCGTGGTTGAGATCACTTTGCCGCTGTCGAGGATGCCATCGTGTTTGTTTGTGGAGATGTTGTTTGGGGATGTTGTTCTTGGTGAAAAGATGGCGGTGTTGTGGAGATGCTGGTGAGGAGATGTTTGCCGTTGTGGAAAAGGTTGTGAGGATATGTTGGCGGTTATAGAGAAGGTGGTGAGGATATGTTTGTTTAAAATAAAAGACAGAAAAGAATAACACTACCTCAAAGGTTCACAGCCCGGCACACGAATAATCCCGTTATACATTGGTGGGGAAATCTAACCTGGACACACACTTATCGACATAACTGATCTTCGGGGAACCTGAATTGTGATCTGTGAATTTCCACAACTGTAACAATATATTAGATTGCCTGGCCGGATTCCCATTTCCATAAAGTCGCCATTTTATTGTACAACTGCCATCTAATTCCTGACTACGGTATTTACCTTTAACTTCTCACCTTGATATCACGTAAAATTTAAAACTAAACCGATCCCCAGTCCTTTGACAAGATCACTCATTTATATTTCTAATTGTAATGGATCCACAATTGGACACACCTTGTGTTCCTCCTGTGGTGGCTTCCTTCCATCCTGACATGTACTAATGGATCCACAACTGTACACACCTTGTGTTCCTCCTGTGGTGGCTTCCTTCCATCCTGCCATGTACTAATGGATCCACAACTGTACACATCTTGTGTTACTCCTGTGGTGGCATCGTTCCATCCTGACATGTACTAATGGATCCACAACTGTACACACCTTGTGTTACTCCTGTGGTGGCTTCGTTCCATCCTGCCATGTACTAATGGATCCACAACTGTACACACCTTGTGTTACTCCTGTGGTGGCTTCCTTCCATCCTGACATGTACAAATGGATCCACAACTGTGCACACCTTGTGTTACTCCTGTGGTGGCTTCCTTCCATCCTGACATGTACTAATGGATCCACAACTGTACACACCTTGTGTTCCTCCTGTGGTGGCTTCCTTCCATCCTGACATGTACTAATGGATCCACAACTGTACACACCTTGTGTTACTCCTGTGGTGGCTTCGTTCCATCCTGCCATGTACTAATGGATCCACAACTGTACACACCTTGTGTTACTCCTGTGGTGGCTTCCTTCCATCCTGACATGTACTAATGGATCCACAACTGTGCACACCTTGTGTTACTCCTGTGGTGGCTTCATTCCATCCTGACATGTACTAATGGATCCACAACTGTACACACCTTGTGTTACTCCTGTGGTGGCTTTGTTCCATCCTGACATGTACTAATGGATCCACAACTGTACACACCTTGTGTTACTCCTGTGGTGGCTTCATTCCATCCTGACATGTAGTAATGGATCCACAACTGTACACACCTTGTGTTACTCCTGTGGTGGCTTTGTTCCATCCTGACATGTACTAATGGATCCACAACTGTACACACCTTGTGTTACTCCTGTGGTGGCTTTGTTCCATCCTGACATGTACTGATTTATTTGTCTTGACGATGTTTTCTGTTCTTGAGCCATTTTTGTATATCGTTCGAATTGAACTGAACAATCAGCCACTTACATTTCGCTGCACTCAACCCATACAAAAACAATTGGTTCTGATTCTAAGGCATACTTCATGCATGCTAAGACTAACCTGGATTTTTTTACTTCGTCTTCACATGTGAGTGTGAGCAGATGAGACAGCCAGCTGAACTTGATCTTCCCTTTAAGTCTTGTATTCCCAGTTATGCATATATTTCTTGTCCACGAGTATTTTAACATTTAGGATGAATTGTGAATGCATGTATGATTCCTACCTTTTGTGTTGTTTGTTTAATTGGCGTGCTTGATTGTGTGTACAGGAAAGCAGTTTCTGTGTGGTGCTGCGCTGTGCTCGACTCGGACAGCCAGCACTGAGCGATGCTCTGCAAGCCGGCTGCATACCTGTCATTCTGGCCGATTCGTACATCCTTCCCTTCTCTGAGGTTCTCGATTGGAAGAGGTTACAAATGCACACACCATGAATGATTACATATCTACCATGTTGTTGCATGTACTGTATATATTAACGTCAGGAATGAGTAGTTTTGCATCATAATTGAATTGTAAAAGTTGCAGTGCATTCTAATTACGTTCCTTGATCTCTCATGTGGAACTGTGCTGTTTGGGTTGGTTAGCAAGGTCAAGCACAAGGAAGGCTGGAGATATCGACAAAGAGACAGATTTGCCGTCCTCGGAAGGATGACAGGCGGAGTCAACCTCACCTGGTATTAATTCAACAGCTGAGCGAGATTTGAACTCGGGGCCCCATGATCCCAAGCCCACCACCCTAACCATTAAGCAGGCTTCATTTCATATTGTTATGTGCAAGGGGGATGTGGAGAAGATGCATAGCTAATTGTGGAAAGATTAGCTTGGTCAGTGTGCTTGAGTAGGATTTACTCCAGCGTTGGAGATCTGTCAGAGGTGAATTGCACATAATATGTGCACTGATGGGGCAATGACTGTCCTTTATGGAACAGAATGGGATAAGGTTGTATCGTGTAAAACCTACCATTTTCTTTGGTCACTTCATGAATAGTCAGTCGCTTCACACATCATACATTTTTGGTCACCTCATACCTCACCTCATACAGGCCACAAGGTCCTCAGGTGGGAGACTTGTGGCATTTAACACCAAAGGCGCTTTTAATGGAAAACATCTGGGCCAAGTACTGCAGGTCATGAAGGTGCAGTAAGCTGCAGAGGGCCCTCGTCGAGGGAGGAACACTTTAACAAGGGGCCATCCCACAGGGTGGGACTACGCCCACTGGCAGCAGGTGGCCAATTGTCGGACCAGCCGCGTGCTGGAAAGGTGGTCCTGTACGTGCATGTATGCGCACGTGGGTTAGAGTTGAGCTTTTGGTTGGGAGAAGACGTATCTGTTCTCTCTCTTCTTTGTTGCTTCCCAAGTTGGATCTTCAGTGGAGACATGAATGCCACCTCATCCACTTTTCACCCCTCATCTCCTTCCCCCTTCCCTCATCCACTCCCCCCCCTCGTCCCCTTCCTCTCCCCCTCATCTCCTTCCTCCCCGTCTCATCTCCTTTTCTTCTCAGCACAATCCTTTCATCTCCTGCCCGATGCTACACCTTTACTCTGTGCCATGCATTACCACACCATCATGTTGCGCCCAACACTGGATCATGTCTTCCTAAGTTCCCGCCTGCCAAATTGTTCTTCTACATGTGTGTGCTTTCCTTATTTGCTTTTCCTTTAAGTGCCATGTCTTCCCATGTATTTATCACGAGCAGGGACTCGCAGAGCTGAGTTCCACGGAACACCCTCCCTTGATGGCCAACAAAGCACTGCCTCGCATGCTCCCTGTCTTCGTTTCCGGCTAACAAACCAGCGATGATGATAGTCATCTGCACACTTGTAATGGCTTCTATTTTAACACACATAACTTTCTACATGAACAGACGGTGTAGGCATAATTAAACTACCAAGCTTGTTCTTTACATGCTGACGCTCTGCTTGCATACGTTTGGAGAGCAGGGCGTGTTTTAAAACCGGGAACAAGCAATCAGTCCTGAGGACTTTTCCATGTGAGGGTGCGAAAGGATTTCGCAGAGAAGAAGAATCACAGGAGAGTGAGGAGGCATAATATTGTGAGCATTAAGAAATACCAGTGCTTCTCAGTTCTTTTCACTTCCTGGTTCTCTTTGCTTTCCCTTGTCACTATCAGCGGTTCCGATCTTGCTTCCCGCGGAGTACTCGTGTCGACCGGAAGAACTTTCCTATTTCACAGGCCTTTGTATTTTCATCTGCTGAAAATCAACATTTCGCACTGTGTTTCCTCGTGGGGCTTTCGACCCGGGTTCTGAGGAGCGTTGGCTGCATCTTGGTTGAACTTCCACCAATACTCCTGTTTCGCTACGTTCGCTGGGCGTTATGGAGACTCGGACATGCATTTACCGATGTTGTTCAGACTTGGCACGCAGATAATGAATGATGGTTTACATATGCAAGTCATTTTGTTTGAGATCAGATCCAAGATGGCAGACTGGCGGCCATTTTAGTTGTAAAAAAAAAAAAAAAAACCCCGGTGTCGAACACGTCCTCAACCATTTCTCGGACATGCATTTACCGATATTGTTCAGACTTGGCACACAGATGAAGAATAATGGCGTAAATATGTGTGTCATACTTTTTCAAGATCAGATCCAAGATGGCTGACTTGCGGCCATTTTGTTACTGAAATGTGTCTCCAACCATTTCTTAGATGTGCATGGTCTGATTGTGTTCAAACTTAGCACAAGCACAGTAGATGATGGCATACATGTGCATTTCACTTTATTTTCTGATCTCATCAAAGATGGCCGACTGATAGACTGGCGGCCATTTTCGTTGTACATAAATATGGGCTTGCCCTTAATTCCCGAGAGCAAAATTACAAAAACAACGGGAGTTATGAAATTTTATGTCTATTTTACTTGTTTACTGCAGCTTCATTCCTTTACACAAATTAGACCATTGAAACACCTTAGACCTTTTACACCCCTTCGACTGTACATCCTTGAGACCCCTTCATATCCATTGAGACCCTTTTGTGACATTACCACCTTATTAGACCCTTTCAACACTTTTAAGACCTATAGACATTTTTAGACCATTTGGACACTTTAAACTCCTTTTCTCTTTCACCCTTCGACCCTGAAAGCCCTTTTAAGACCCTTCGCCCCATGATACCCTTTGAACAATTTAGACTCCTTTATGATCCTTAAAACACAGTCGAACCCTTAGACCCTTTATGCCGCTTGGATTCATTCGTCCCATCAGACCATTTAGCCTTTTAACCTTTAGCCGCCAAGAACAACAGTCCGTCTGCCTCTCAGATGATTGTTCCCACGAATACAAACCAAGAAACCAGAAGACACATGCAATCGGCTGTGAAATCAACATGTGTGGAGCATGATGAGTGCTCCCCCGATCTTCATTGGACGGAAGTCCTGTGCATGTGCACAAAGCGTCACCTCCAACACTGAGGCATCGGCCTGTCCACTCATGTCAAAAGACAGATTTTATGGTCACCATTGGTTAACCATCAAACCGAGTGAAACACCAGGAGGTACGTATTTATTTAACATCCCCATGCGCCTTGTATTTATTGGAATTTCAAAAAATGCTTCTGTGCACCAACGTTGAAGCTCTGTTTGCAAGTCACCGTCGACATCTCCAAGAGAAGAGATGCAATTACTCTTTTCTGGAAGATGTTTTGCGAGTTTTTTTGGTCTTCAAATACAGGGCGTTGTGAAAAAAAGTCATGTCAAAAGGTCAGGTCAGGTATGGGAGCATGCGCCAGAGCAGCGCGTCGCTGCATCCACTTTCCGGCAGTAGTCCAGGGGACTCCTTTTGGCCATCCGCCAGGCAGATGCCTGGCCCATCCCCATCTCCTTGAGATGCTGATCAACCTGCTGAAACCATGAGGCACATGGTCGGCCCATTGGCCTCTCCACTCACGAGACTCGCTCGCTAAGAGAATCCGATGAGCAGTATCAGCGTCAGGAAAACGAGCCACATGTCCAGACAGCCGCAGATGACCCTCTATTGACCCCTGGCTCACAGGCATCAGAGAGATGAATATCACTGCCAAGGTAAGTGAATCTGTCTGTGACCTCGACATCCTCGCCGCAAACAGGTACAGACAAGATCGTTGCATTCAAGATATCATTAAAAGCCTGGATCTTAGTTTTCACCCAGGAAACCCATAATCCCAGTGGCTCCGACTCCTTGGACTTGATCTTGACATTCCCAAATGACGCACCACAGCTTGATCTCTCTGACATCCTCCCCAGAATCCAGTCCATACAAGTACTAAAGAGTGTAGGGGCCAGTACACACCCCGGACAAACTCTAGTACCAACTGGAAATAAGTCAGAGATGGCATCACCACAGCTCACAGCACTCTGTACCAGAGTAGAGTTCAGACATCAGATCGATCAGTTTTGGTGGCACCCCTCGAAGACCAAGAATCCTCCAGAGGGCATCCCGATTCACTGAATCAAACGCCTCACAGAGAAAAGCATGCGCTGTAAGCAGCCCCTGCCAAAACTCTCATCTGCGTTCGGTGAGAACTCAAAGAGCAGGATACGGCCAATCGTTGACCTCTTTGGTGTAAAGCCTGACTGTTCTGGATGCTGGTGCTCAAGCAGATGGTGGCGAACCATATCCAGAATTACCTTTGCATTCTACGAAAGGTTATGTTTTGGTCGCTGTGTATTTATTTATTTGTGAATATGTGTGTTTGTTTGTTATTCGCATAACTCAAAGTATTAAACCGAATTGCATGAAATTTGGTGGGATGATTCGTGAGTATTCACGGACGATTTGATTAGATTTTGGGAGCGATCGGATCAAAGGTCAAGGTCAAGGTCATGAAAAGGTCAAAAACACTCTTTTGAGCATAACTTCCTTCATAATACAGCTATCGACATGCAACCACCAACATATTGTTCCATGACGAGATACCTTTCGGATATGTAGTGTCGGATTTGACGTAACGTCATCGGAAGTGCGTCTAAATGACGTCACAAGATGACATAAATTTTCAATTTTTGATTTCATCAGTTTTGATCATACTGTTTTGTAGGACTTACCTTAAGGACGTCACACACCAAATTTGACTTCGATCGGATTGACCGTTATGACGTCATTGACGTTTGAACATGACGTTTTTCAATTGTGGCTAAAATGTCCTGATATTTTACATTCAAAATTTCTATATAATTTATAAAGCAAAGTCTCCCAAATCCAGGCATTAGGATCAGTACCAAAATATCTGTTTATTGATGTACAGGTTTTGCCAATTAACTCTGTAGTCAAGGTCAAGGTCACACTCAAGGTCAAAATATACTTGTAGGCATAGCTTCAGATCTAATAGAGCTATTGACATGAAACCAACGTTAAAACGTTCAGTGAACTACGAGCTTTCAGAATGGTAGTCCCCAATTGGACGTGACGTCAAAAGATGACGTCATTTTTCAACTTTTTAATTTTTCAGTGTTTATCATTCCATTTTGTTGGACTGCCTTCAAGGAGGTTACACACCAAATTTGACGTCAATCAGACTGACGGTTGTGACGTCATGGACGTTTTAAAATGACGTTTTTCAAATGTGCCCGGAAAAAAGTTGCGGCGGCGAAGGTATGCGCTCTACCGAGTGCCCGTTCTAGTTATCCGAGCAAAGACCTTGCCCAGCACTGAGAGCAGAGTCACCCCTCGGTAGTTGTTGCAGTCTTGGCGATCACCTTTCCCCTTCCAGAGAGGGACAAAGGCCCCTCTTCCAGTCAGTTGGGATGATGCTTGTGTTCCAGGCAGAGCACAGAACTGCATGCAACAACATAAGTACAGCATTTCCACCAGCCTTAAGAAGTTCAGCATGGATTCTATCGATCCCAGGAGCTTTTCCCCATTTTACCCAGTTCACCGCAGCCCGTGTTTCCACAAACGAAGGTGGAACACAGTTGAAGACGATCTCGCCTGGGGCACTGATCAACCACAGACTCGCGCGTGGCATGCAATGTATCCTTCACAGTGAGATCACCCGCTTCATTCGGAGCATAAGCAGAGACCAGGGAAATAACACCCAAGGAGTGGCAAATCCTAAGCCTCATGATATGCTCATTGACCGGTGTTACCGAAATTACCATTGGAGTCAGCTTATTGGACACAGCTACAGCAACTCCTTGGGAATGGTAACCATCAGAGCAGCCAGACCAATAGTATGTGTAACCACCCGCCATGATCTCGCCGCAATCCGGTCTCTGAACCTCAGAGAGTGCTGCAATACCAGTCCAAACGCTTGAGCTGAGATTAAAAAAAAATTCTTCTTTTTTGTATATTTTGTTGAGGCTTGTATGAGAGTTAACACACAACTCACAACAAGGGGCACATGAGATAAGAGGGACAGGAGAGGGAAGGACAAAATAGTGGGGAACAAAGACATTCGGATATATGTGGAAGGGAGAGGGATGGGGAGGGGAACATGGGGAATAAAAGATGGACATTACAGGGACTTTCAGGAATATATATGGGAAGAGTATTGATAATGGGCGATTTTAACTTGCCATGGATACATTGGGTCCAGGAATGGGGAAAAGGAAGAGCGGATGAGGATTTCGTAGTCTTATTCCAAGATTGCTTTTTAATCCAGTTTGTGGGTAAGCCCACGAAGGGGAGTGCAGTGTTTCACCTCCTTTTAATTGACGATCCCAATATGGTGGAGGAGGTGGAGGTCGGGGAACATTTAGGAGGAAGTGACCATAACATTGTGTGTGCAAAGACTGTTAAGGGTTAGAGTTCAGGATAGTAGGTAAGGATATTAGATTTCAAGAAGGCAAACTTTGAGGGTATGAGGAGAGAGTTGGGAGAATCTAACAACATGACAATCAGCATCAGAGAAATGGGAAACCTTTAAGGAGCAAATGTGTAGAGTGAAGAGAAAGTACATTCCATTGAGGTGTAACACTAGAAGTAGAAAGAGAACAGGGTGGTTGAGGAGTGAGATAAGGAACGCTATCAAGGAGAAGCCGAAGGTATTTATCTGGTTTAAAATAACAGGACTGGAGTTAGATTTATATCACTATTGGAGTAAACAGAGGCAAGCTAATAAAATAACTTGGCAATCTAAAAAAGAGTTTGAGAAGGACATGGCTAAGAAGATTAAACATAATAACAAGGCTTTCTTTAAGTATATCAGGGGGAAAGAACAGGTTCGGACCAGTGTGAGCCCTTTGAGGAATAGCACCAGGAGAGTAGTTCGTGATGAAAGTGAGATGGCAGGCTTATTATACAGGTATTTTACTTCAACTTTTACACAAGAACAGTCAGGAGAATTGCCAATAGCTGAGAGTATTTATCAAGGAGGTGAGAAAGGGCTTTTACAGAAGATCCAGGTTGGAGTGGAGGAAGTGAAGGAACAGCGAGGTAATCTAAGAGAAGATAAGGCTCCGGTTCCAGATAATATGTAACCGAGAGTGTTGATGGAGGTGGCTGAGCAGGTAAGCGAGATGTTAACGGATATTTTCAATAGCTCACCGGAGTCAGGACAAGTTTGAAGTCACTGGAGGATTGGAGAGTGACGAATGTAACATCACCATTTAAGAAAGGATCCAGAGAAGAATTGGGAAACTATAGACCTGTTGGTTTGACTTCAGTTGTGGGGAAGGTATTTGAGACATTACTTAGGGACCAGATGAGGAACCATTTAAACAAATACAAACTAATTAAAGGTCGTCAGCATGGGTTTACCAAAGGTAGTTCCTGTTTAACAAATCTTTTGGAGTTCTATGAAGCAGTGTCTGATTGGGTGGATGAGGGAAAGGCAGTGGATATATGCCTGGTGTTGGCTTAATGGTTAGGGTGGTGGGCTTTGGATCCAAGGGTCCTGAGTTCAAATTCCCCTTCGCTGTTGAATTAATACCAGGTGGGGTTGACTCTGCCTGTCATCCTTCTGAGGTCGGCAAAATGAGTGCCAGCTTGTTGGTATCCTGTGTCGGAGTGGCGACCTGTCCTGTGTTGTGCCCAATAGCCAAGGAGACTGCTGAAGCAGCACCAACGCTCTGCACAGAGTATGGTCCCAATGGATGGATGGTTGGGAGAAGGTTGATTGGTTTGTCGTTGCAGGGAACCATTTTTGCACCTTTTTTATGCAGAGCGGTGATGTTCGCTGATTTCCAAGCAGATGGGAGATGACCTTGCACCTGTGGTTTCTGTGATGGCACCTGTGGTTTCTGTGGCACCTGTGGTTTTTCCAACTTCTCACCCCCCCCCCCACCCTCTAACATATTCAACTGAAAATTGGTATGTCGCTTTATTATGACAAGTTAAAGAACAAGTTTGATTTTCAGGCACACCACCCCAATTATCACTCCGAACCGTACTCATACCTTCAACACAATGGGGAGGCCGTGTTAATTTTAATCCTACACCGTCAGTCACTGACAGCTTCCCCATTCACATTCCTTCACCAACTTTGCGATCCGTACTGACCACAGCCACATGCGCTGACGCTTCTTTCACTCCTTCACTCCTTCACTCCTATTTGCATTCCCACAAGTACGTGCACCCCTGCCAGCCTGCACGGAGCATGCGGCTTCAATCTCCCGGACTGGCAACTCGGTGTGCACCGAAGTGCATGCCTCGCCGACTGGTGGCTCGATCTGCGCCGCACATTTTTGTGCCACAGACACGAGTGCGGACAGCAGCAGCCCATCCTCACCTGCACACTCCCC
>NC_140965.1:962827-969690 GCF_056783735.1 Eptatretus burgeri
CGCTGCTACGATGGGAACCCAAGGAACCCCACTGGCACAGACACAGCCAGACATAGGGGATGGAGAAACACCCGAGGAGCCGGATACCCAGGCCACGTCAAACTCCTCAGCAACTGCTCCGGTTGGTAAATGCTTCTTTTGTGGGTACAAAAGGCATCCTCGTCAAAAATGTCCCGCCAGAGATGCCACATGCATGAATTGCGTCAAGAAAGGGCATTATGCCAGGGTATGTAAATCTACTCTAAGGAGAAATAAACCCACTTCTGCGGCTCTCTACTCGCAAAATAAATTGACTGCAGCCTCCCCGGGGAATCTATCCAAGGCTATCATCAACGTACGAATTAACGGGCATATGGCTGAGGCACTGATTGATACCGGTAGCTCTGAAAGTTTCGTCAACAGCTCGCTAGTGAAAGGCAGGAAATGGATAATCCACCCGACTGACAATACGGTATGCATGGCCGCCACCTCACTACAATCCCGCGTACGAGGGTACTGCAATGTTGAATTGGACGTAAAAGGGTACACGCATCGGGATGTAAGGGTACTGGTGCTTCGTGATTTGTGCGCAGACGTAATTCTGGGTCATAATGTCCTCAAGCAGCACACGAGCGTCGAAATACCCTTTGGAGGAAGCAAGCCTCGTCTAATTTTAAATGCGTTGACCACCGCGGAGGTGACGTCCCCCCAGCTGTTCGCTAACTTGTCGCCGGTCTGCAAACCGATAGCGATTAAATCGCGGCGATATTCCACTGCTGACATGAATTTCATCACCTCAGAAACCAAGCGATTACTGGAAGAAGGAATTATAGAACCGAGCGATTCGCCATGGCGCGCACAGGTGTTAGTAACCAGCAGTCAGAACCATAAGAAACGAATGGTTGTCGATTATTCCCAAACGGTCAATCGCTTTACCCAACTCGATGCCTACCCCCTGCCGCGCATAGACGAGATGGTCGAACGCGTGGCCAATTATAAGGTATTCAGCACCATCGACTTGCGAAGCGCCTATCATCAAATTCCCATCCGAGAGGAAGACAAACCTTACACCGCATTCCAGGCAGGGAGGCGCCTCTACCAATTCAGGAGAATACCTTTCGGTGTCACGAATGGGGTAGCTTGCTTCCAACGGGTTATGGACGACATCATCTCAGATGAAAACCTCAAAGACACTTTTGTTTACGTGGACAATGTCACAGTGTGCGGTAGGGATCAGGGGGAACATGATAGGAATCTGGACAGATTCTTGAGCATTGCTAGAAAATATAATCTGACTCTCAACTACGAGAAATGCGTATTCTCGGCAAGGTCAATTGACCTTCTCGGCTACACGATAGCCGACGGCACAATTAAGCCTGATCCTGAACGATTGCGCCCGCTCCGTGAGCTTCCACCACCTCAGGACTTGCAGACAATGCGCCGGGTGATCGGCATGTTCGCTTACTATGCGAGATGGATTTCGCAATACTCCGAGAAAATACATCCCCTAGTGCATTGCAAAAACTTTCCACCAGATGCCGCTGTTGTAAGAGCTTTCCACAACCTCAAGGATGATATCAGTAAGTCCGTGGTTTTATCGATCGATAGCTCGGTGCCCTTTGTGGTGGAAACCGACACTTCAGATCACGCGATAGCTGCTACACTTAATCAGTCTGCCGGAACGCGGCGGTCGCGTTCTTCTCGAGAACTCTCTCTAGAAGCGAGCAGAGACACTCAGCGATAGAGAAGGAAGCGTACGCCATCGTCGAAGCGCTGCGGAAATGGAGACATTATTTACTGGGAAACCACTTCACGCTCGTTACGGACCAACGATCCGTGGCATTCATGTTTGATGGGAAAAATAACGGGAAAATTAAGAATGAAAAAATTATGAGATGGCGGATAGACCTAGCTTGCTACAGTTACGACATTGTTTACCGGCCCGGGAAGGAAAACCCTGCTGCAGATACCTTCTCTCGGGTCTACTGCTCGGCAACAATCAGTCAGGCTTTGCAAGACCTACACGTGTCCCTCTGCCACCCAGGGGTAACCAGAATGGCACAAGTCGAGGCTCACCAAGAGGATCGGGAGCCTCCCTCAAGTGAAACTGCCATTTACTCCCGGAGAGGTCGACGAATAAGGCCCCCTCGACGACTCAATCTGTAAAGGGGATTATCGGCATTCTCGCTGCTCATGCTCCTATATGCTCATTATATCATATATCGATGCTCATTTCCATGCTCCTACAACTCAAAATAATCACTGCTTGGCATGTATGCTTCTGTAGACCTATTAGTCCGCGTTGCTTGAAATGTATACTCCTATAGTGCTAAAGCAATCATGGTGCGTAAGATGGGCCCCTAGTTGCATTTTAAAGGTGGGGAGAATGTGGTGAATTGAGGTGAATTGAGGGACATGACGCGGGATCACATGTTGTGCGTCTCGCGTATAAGGGGAGGTCTCCGCGGCACGGGGTGACTGTCCCCGGGGCATTGCCATTTACATCGGCTGTTCACTTGGTGCTCGTTGACTGAAGGTGCTCATTGACTGGTGAGAATGGAGATTATATCGAACTCCGTGCTTACGCGGATTTATTCTGCGTTGATTAATTGCACATGTATACGTTACTGCTTATGTACTCCTAGCTAAACCTGTATTCCCCGGTGTGCCCACAGAAGCGGCTCCAATCAAATGGAATAAAGCCTAAACTCTGAAGGTTCTTCTCTCGCTCTCATTTCACCCATTACGGGTTACAACGTACGGGCTTCCGGAGAGTGATGATTTCGTGTATTCTAATAATTTCTCGATTTCTTATGCACATTTATAGATAAACACAATGGCCCAAGTTATGATCGTTTTCATTTTAGACGGTGTATAAATTTCGGGAACATCAGAGTGCTGGTATGCTCTGAACCAGGAAGTAATTTTTTTCTCTCTCTTCTCTTCTCTTTTTGTTTTTCCTTGCCACGATATTGCGAAAAGGTAAAATACGAATGGTGCTAATTGAATAATTGGGTATTAAAAATAAATTGCGAATAATCATAACTGCGAATAATATCGAACTTCCGGGTCACACACGTGCAGGCACGTGAGAGCAAAGAAACGGCCTGTGTGGTTTATTTATTTATTTTATTTTTTTTTATGGGCATGTACGAGTATGTATGTGTATATGTTTATGCATGTGTACATATATATATATATATATATATATATATATATATATATATATATATATATATATATATATATATATATATATATATATATATATATATATATATATATATATTGTTGTGGTTGACGAAATTCACAAACCACCATTCAGGTCCCTTGGGTGAGATATCTCGGTAAGTATATGTGTAGTTAGGCCCAAACCCGTTGTCTAGAGGGAATAAATGTCATTCAGACGGGCTGCGACTCTTCAGGATAGCCGTTTTTCTTTTACTATCTTTATTTTGGACCAGCCGCCATTATTACCACCACCAACCACGTCTCAACAGCCATCACAATAACAACCACCAACCACAACGCCGCTTCACAATAACAACCACCAACCACAACGCTGCTTCACAACAACAACCACCAACCACAACGCCGCTTCACCACAACCACCACAACCTTTACCGTCACAACTCGCCACCATCTCATCCACACCATCTCGCGCCACTCGTGGGCGCCGATGCTGGACTCGTGCGGGGCGCGCACCGAGCAGCGTGTTCAAAAACATCACAGACTTTCCGCAGAAAACGGATCAAAAACGACTCACGCCCACTTTTGTTCCGTCCAATCGGTGAGCGAGGGGCGATTTGGCCCCGCCTCCAGGGCGTTGGAGGGCGGTCGCTATATGCAAATTCATGGATCAAAAAGCATTCACGCCCACTTTTCCTCGGGCCAATGGGGAGCCAGGTGAAGGGTCAGAGGCAGAGGGTCAAGGGTAAAAAGAGCGAAGCCACGGGGCTTATAAAAACGGCTGCGTTCGTCAATCAAGTCCAGTTCAGTTGGAAGTTGAGTTCAAGTGTGCGGAGTTCAAGAGAGTCGTCGGTGGAGCTGGAAAGAAGGGGTACTAGTCAGAGAGAGTGAAGAGGACGGAGCTGTGGAGAGGTGACGGCGGCGAAGGCGGACGAGGGGGTGCTCGCGTCGGTGCCGGGAGCTGCACAGGGGGAGGCCAGCAACGCGACAGAGGTGGAGGAGGAGACGCTCGCCGCGGGACCCGAGACAGGGTGAAATCCTCCTTCCCCCGAGCATCAGCAACCCCCTCCTGTTTCCCCCCGCGCTGAGATAGTGCGACAAAGGGGGCCCCCCTTCCCACCCCCTACCAGACACTGTCCGCGAGGCCCGCGGAGTTGAGGCACCACCGCCGCTCCGCGTCTCATCATCAGACGGGTAGGCCCGACACGGTCTCGGCCCTAGGCCCGCCTCATCCTGGAGGGTGGTTCTCTTTTCTTTTGCTTTGGGAATATGTGTTGTCGGCGCCGTCTGTGAAGTAAAATTGTATAAGTGTTGCCGTGTGCCCGGTAGTCGGTTAGATCTGCATTGTTGCATTTGCTTTTTGTGTAATATTGCATTGTCTTCTTCTTTTACATGTGCTTTTGGTGGAATTGTATATGTGTGCTTTCCGTTCATCGCGGAATAAATGTGCTTATTGTTGAACTGTTTTCCCGCTTCGCTTCGTCTTTTCTTTCATTGAATCTCCATCTTGCTTCACGTAAAGGGTTGGTCGTGGGCTAAAACGCCCGATAATTAATCGAACCGTCGAGGCCGACGAATAACACCGCTCGGTTATCCCGATAGTACGGAGCGGGTCGCTTAAAGTGGCCCGTGTCCGAAGTCGACCTGCGGCGAGGTGCGATCGCTCGGTCTACCCTCCGTGTGGGTACTTAGGTAGGTCGAATTTGGCGAGCAACCCTATCCCACGCGGGGGCTGATTGGCTCGATCGCGGTGAGACCGAAAGGTCCACCCGTGACTGGTTCCCGGCGTTAGTCCGAGAGGGTCACGACTGGATTGTCCGTCCGGTGGGCGACGTGCCGCGATTCGAGTTACGTGGCCGTCCGCATGCCGGCGGGCGCGAATCCGCAACACTGGTGTCAGGTTGTGCGATATAAACTCATCGCCCTCCTCGCGGCACTGGTATTGGAGAACGGGAAAACGGGCTCTCCTGTCTCCAGCTAAATTCACGGGAATCGGTCCAGGGGTGAGAGAAGCGACCCCCGATTCCCTCCAAATTACGAGCGAGCTAAATTAACCCTTCACGAGAAATAAGATGGCGTCTCAAGGTGAGCGGGAGCCGGGGGTATTAGGTATGTGTCGTCATGTAGGATCCATGGCCCAGGTCGGTTCTTTTTATAATTATAACCCCACCACTAACTGTGGTCAGTGGGAGCGGCTTGAGCACGAACTTTGCCGGCAAACGGAGTCGCACAATGGCAGCACGGAGCGGGCTGATATTAATGGCACAGCACGAGGCGTGAGCTCCCAGTCACCGGTTCAAGGCACGTGGTCACGGCATGTGCCATGGCAGGCGTGGCAGGATGACTATGCGAGCATTGGCAGGCTTCAGGCACAATTGGGGGATGTCTTGGAAAAGGTGAAGCGTTATGAAGAATATATCGAGGAGGTGCAACGTGGAGTGGACGAGTCACAACGGCACGCAGACGCGCTTCAGAAAAATTACGTGTACGGGGGACACAGCGATTGGACGATTTACTGGAACGAATTCGGTGGCAAAAACATGACTTGGCCAATAGAGTCGACAAATTACGTGGGAAAAAGAATTTGGGAGTGTTTTATACCCGTCAGTTGGAATATGCGAAGAGCAAACTGAACAAAAGAATAGAGGAACAGCAGATTGGTATCTCCCAGGAAAGGAAACAATGGGAGGAAGAATGGAAAACCGAGCTCGAAAAGAAACAAAAGGAGCACGACTTGGAAGTAAAACAATTAATGGAAAAATTATTGGAGGAAGCAAGGCGGTTCAAAGAACTAGAAGGGAGAGTGAGGGAAATACAGTTGGAAGACAAAAAATGTGAACACGATGAGGAGTTGGAACAATTGAAGGAAGAGATAAGAACAGGCAATCAGGAAAGAGAAAGACTAGAATGGAAGATAAAAAGAGGAGAGAGACAGCTCGAGGAAAGGGCGGAGGAATTGCTGGAAAAGTCAGAACAGTTCGAAGAACTGCAGGGAGAATTGAGGGAGGAAGGAGAAAGGCAAACAAAGCTCGAAAAGGAAAAACGCGAACAAGATGGAGAATTGGAACTACTGAAGCGAGAGATAAGGGCAAGCCAGTTTAAAAGAGAAATCCTGGAAGGGGAGATTAGAATGGGAAAGGAATGGCAGAAAAAACTAAATGAATACAGTAAAAAAGGGACGAATTGAGGAGGGAAGCGGTGGAAAGAAGAGATGAAATGAGTGAAGAAGCACGCAAATTGAGAAAGGAATTAGAAACAAAAACTTCTGAGATACTGAAACACGAAAACAAAGAAAGAGGATTACAAGACGAACTGAGGATGTTAAAAGAGGAAAGGAAGAGAACAGAGAATGAAACGTTAAGGAACCACACTGAGCAGATTGAACAATTAGAAGCCAAAGCAAAGTCGGAGTGTGCAGAGATGAGAAAGGAATTGGAAAAGAAAGTTTCTGAGTTACAGAAACACCAGAACAAAGAGAGGGAACTACAAAACGAACTGAGAGTGTTAAAAGAGGAAAGGAAGAGAACGGAAAATGAAACTTTAAGAAACCACACTGTACAGATCGAACAGCTGGAAGCGAAGGCCAGATTAAAGAATGAGGAACAAGAAAGAGTACTGAAAGAACAAGGAATGAGACAGGAGAAGGAAATCAGCCAACTGAAGGAAACCACGAGATTGCAGAATGAGATGCAAGA
>NC_140965.1:980190-992690 GCF_056783735.1 Eptatretus burgeri
GTTTAGATTTGATGCGAGGTAGGCTAGTGGTGTTCCCATAAACTTGTAAGAATCTAGAAACCTAATACGAGTTAAAGGTTTTGTGAATATCATTTTTGAAAATGAAATATACTTTTGACTTGTGTTTGTTATGGCAGAAATACTCCCTGGTGTTTTTGAAAGTTCATTTATAAATAGATGTGTATCATAGTTGGCGCTGTTGTGAAGAAAGACTGGAATAAAAGAAGGTAATTTATAATTAAGATTACAACAGGAATGAGCGGGACCTCTATATTTACCAGTAAGATGACAATAGTCTCTAACTTTAGACTCCTTAATTTCCCCCTCACAAATATGACAGATATTGTTCATTCTAAATTCTAATTTTTCTTCTTTGGTTAATTTCATCGGTTCATTTGTTTCTTTCATTAATTTAGTGAGTCTTATACAATCCTTTTCTAATCGTTTTACAAACTCTTGTGAAGCATTTTTTCCACGATAATGTTCAAGTTTGTTATACTTTTTCTCCAACAGATGATTTGATATAATAACAGAAACCACAAGGAATATGTTTTTGATATTTATTTGTATATGGTTCTTTTGGATTAGGAGAAGCAGTATTTATCTTTTTAAGGATACACTCAAAATCAGCGTATATCACAAATGGGTGCATGATAGATTTATTATAATCTTCAAAAGAAATCTTTTTCACCAGGTTTAGGCATTGTAATTACAGCTGATTTATGATTACTACAATATTTTGAATGTTGTTCTAATCGTTCTTTTGTATGAAATGAATTAAGACATCGCTTACAAGGATATATTTTGTTTGCTGTTCTGAATACCTGAGAAGAGATTAATCTTGATAAATTATTGATGTATGTGTAATGTGAATTCTTTCCAACACTAAAATATAAAAGATCAATGTGTGTTTCTTCATTTTTATAGTTGTTTGAAATTTTTAATATTTGAACTTTGTTTGTATCCGTTAATCCATATACATTAATAGAAAGATTATTCTTTTTCTCAAATTTAGGAAGATCTGTTAGTGGCATTGGGAATTTAAAATCTTTAATGTCCAAGGTATTCTCATATTTCATATATTGTTTTACTCTTTCTGAATTACATTTTGGTGGATGTAAGTGAGCAAGAACAGACCAGAGAAAACATTTATTATCATTGTTCTTAATATTAACAACTGCCTTCTTTAGTTTTATTTCTTTTGGTAATTCAATATAAGAAGAAGCTTTAAGAGGGTTTGATTTTTAGAATGTGTATATCTAAAAAGATGATTTTTTTAATATTGAATCCACTTCCTACCACTGTATTATCAACATCCTCCTCTTGTCTTGATAGTTCTTCATAAACCCCACTATTCAAAAAATCTTGAAATGATGTTATAAAATGAAGATCTGTTCTCATATAAGGAGTTTGTTCTTCATCTTGTCTTTTCATATTCATTTTCACTCCCATATAAAACTTTAAAGTTTTCATTTCTTTTAATGTCTTTTTAATAAATTTTTCAACATCGGGTTTCACTATTTCAATTGATTCAGCTATTGATGATGGACCGGGTTCTCCAAATTGAAAAATCCTTATTTTTATATGCCCTTTAAATGCCCCATCAGTGTTTTCAATATAATAGTCTCCCTTTACTTTAAACTCATTTTTCTTGTGTTTTTGTGATTGAAGATGTTTATTATAACTACTCTTCAAAACATCCTTTGAACAGATATCACAATGTTTTCTTTCCAACTCAAGAGGAGATATTTTATGAAACAGATTAAATGTGTGTTTGTTGGTTCGGAGGTGTTTTCTATAATGTTTATATTCGTGATTACAAACATCGCAGTACGTTGTATTCACCATATTTATAGAATAAAACTTTGCTTAAACTAAAATTTTCTTGATGAAAATTTCGTTTGTTTTACAAGGTGAATCTGTGCTTAAAACCATTTTATCCTCCAACTTTTTCACTTAATAAATACAATGTTTCAAGACACAAAAGACAAGTTTCAATCAATCTCTTCATCTGTTAAAGATACTGAGAAATATGTCAAGGATGTAAAATTGAACAAAGATAAATATAACAACTATTGGATAAAAACTATTATGGTAAATAATATGAGTTCTTCAATTTCCTTCAGTGGAAGGGCCTTTAGTATACCTGGTAGAACATCAATTAAAGTATCTCTAACAAAAGTTTCTCCTCTCCTTCTAGTAATATATTCAAAACTAGAAAAAGCAATGAAACAAGAAAAAGTATCAAAGAACAAAAACCTTATGGATGAAGCTTTAGAAAGAAAAGATAAGACCATCTGTAATATGCAAGGAGAAATTTGTATTTTTTTCAACAACCCTAAAGATGTAAATCCTGATGAAATAAAGGATGTTAATATATCAGGTGAAATGACATTTCGTTCAATAGTAGTTAACGATAATTTTAAAATTACCTTTAATATAAAAAATGTTGTCGTTGAATCTGATAATGAAAAAAAGTATATCGATATCGATGGTAATATACAACTGAAAGTATAGATGAATTTCAGTTTAAGTAAAGTTTTACTTTATAAATATGCTAGACTTTCCTGATTCTCCATATGACAAATTTGAGAATTGTCCTGCATGTGAAAGACGGTGATTAAACACAGAGTCAAAAGCCTATAAACAATGTATATTCTGTGATTATCTTCTAATTAATGATAATAAAAAATATAAAAAGGAAAATAATTCTTTTAGATTTACACCAAAAATGAATTACTTTACAAGATTGATTAGAGAAATGAATGTAAAGTATGAGGATGATAACACACCTTTCCTTACAAGGGAAGAAACTGAACGTATAAGAGAAATGTTCAAAGGATTGTTGTTGTATATTATTCATGGATGTAATTTTCAGGGAAATATCAACACAAGATATTGTATAAATAAAATAATGGATTATCTTGAAATTAAACCTGAACTTAGGATAAAATATAGAGTTTCTAAAAAAGCCAATAATAAATTAAATAACCTGTTTTTCAAATATATAAATGAATGATTTTTTACCTATTTGGGAAAATAAGATAAAATTTAACAACCATAAAAATCTCCCAAATTCATTAAGATGTCTCATAGTTGGTTCAAGTGGATGTGGAAAAACCTGCTTACTTTTAAAAATGCTCCTCACTCCCAACTTTTTAGATTATGACAATTTAATAATTTTCACAAAGTCGAGTTTTCAACCAGAGTATCAACTACTCTCACAAGGTTTTAATGCTGGTCTTCAAAAAGAAGATATAATCGGTTTATTTAAACGTCAAAAAAACCTAAATGATTATAACATTGAAGATATAATTCAACTATTTTGTGATACACAGAGATGTAAAAAGAAATCAAATCCTATAACTTGTATTCTTAGTGATAATACGGATGATATACCGTCTCCCCAAGATTTGGATAAATCAAAAAAGAACCTCGTTATCTTTGATGATTGTGTTAATGAGAGAAACCAAACAGTAATGGACAGCTACTACACAAGAGGGAGACATTCTTCTTGTAATTGTATTTATCTTAGTCAATCGTACTTTCAACTTCCTCGTCGTTCCATCAGAAACAATGCTAATACTTTTATTTTATTCAAGTTAAATTCAATAGATATCAATAATTTTTGGAGAGATAATTGTTCTACATTATGTAGTAAAAAGAAATTTGAGGATTATATGAAGCACACGACTGAAAAATATAAATATATTGTTGTGAAACAAGATGAGATATTAAGGGATATATTTTTTGTTTTATAAACAATTACATATATAAATGACAACTATTATTATAAATCTTGTGGGTAAATCTGCTTCTGGAAAAAACTTTCATAAATCAAGGTTCTTGTGTAGTACAAATGAGAATATTGTAAATTTACTTAAAAACACCCCGTGATACGCATTGTATCAACAACAACTAGAGCAATAAGACCTGGAGAAGTAAAAGGTGAAGATTATCACTATATTTCAGTGGAGGAACATATGCGATTGAGGAATGAAGGTCAAATGTTTGAGGAGGTTTCTCTTGGTACAACAAAATATTCACATTGTAAGAGTGAGTTAAGGAAACTAAAATCTGGTGGTGTTGGGATATTAGAAACTAATCCAGAAGGAACGAGACAAATTATTAAACATCTGAGTGGAGTGAAGATTTTATCATTCGGTTTTGATGTTGATGAAGAAACTCAACGCAAACGTATGAAAAGCAGAGATGCAAGTATTAGTGAAGAAGAAATTACAACTCGCATTAATGTTAATAAAGAATTTGATGAAATATTTAAAGAAAAGGATTTATTTGAACACATCTACTTGAATGATGAAGAAAAGGAAAATTTCCCTGTTGATCTTTACAATTCATTAAATGATATTTTACAATAAATAAATGGATGTAAAAGAAAGAGCAAGAAGATTTAAGGAACATCAAGAGTTGGTTTCAAAAGTTGTAAAACAACAGGAAGACATAAAGAAGAAACGCAGACAGAAACTAACGGGCGAAGAAGCATTTGAAAGAAAACAAGAGAAATTTTTTAAACCACTTTTAAAAACTTCCCAAGAAAAAATGAAAGATGTTTCCACAGTTCCCACAGTAGAATATACTCCCAGAAAGCTCCAAATGTTAAAAGATTTCAGTCAAATGACGGAGGAAGAATTAGAGCATATTGGAGAATTAGAACATGATGAAGGTTTATTTCAACAACTGGAAGAGATTAATCAACCCCTGATTATATTGTGAATGCTGTTCAAAACAATGAATATTCAGCGGATTCAAAAACCAAAGCAGGACTCATTCCAACAGAACAACCAGCAATATTTCATCTTGTTCAAGAAAAGGTATTGATATTTAATGATGAATTAAGGTTCTTAAGTTCTGCTCAACCCCCTGTTAAACTAACTCCGAGATTAATGTTTCTTCTCACAAAAGATGGAAGACAAGGTTCAACTGTGAAGGATGAATCAAAGTATATTGATAAACCATTGGATATGGAAAATAATGATGATAGAGTATATATTGATTTGCTGAACACTCTAAATTATAAGGTTATTCTTTCTGGTAAAAGTAGGAAGAATGAGAAGGAGAAACACATTATTCAGGCTTTAAGTATCCTTGGTTCAGGTGTTAGTTTTCTTCCAAATGACCCATCGCAATTAGTTAATAGACTGTTATTGTTGTTAGGCAGTCAGAAGGCTGGAAATAACAATTGTTTTAATGAAGCATCAGCCATTTTAGACCAGTTGATGAACATGAAAATAATTAATAAATATCAATATAAAGACATTTTATCTCATATTAAATAAGATGAGAAGCACAATCCTTAGTTTCAATTTCACAACAAGCGACCACACATCTTCATTCCCATACCCACTACAACTTGACACAACAAAAGAATATGAGGCATCTTTATTGTCCATGGAAACTTATAATACCTTATTTAATATAACTGATAAAAATGACAAGTTTAGTTATAATCCCGGAAGTGGATACAAAACGATAACAGTCTCACCCGGAGCATATGAGATTTCTCAAATATCTTCCGAAATTGCTCGTCTTATGAAAGAACAGGGTGATGAACCAAAAAATATTGTTATAAACATTCAAAAACATACTTCAAAATCAACGATTAAAGTTAAAAATAACTACAAGGTTGATTTCACAATTGATAATTCATTTAGAGAGTTATTGGGTTTCTCCTCAAAAAGATTGAAACTAATGGGACGTTTTACAGTGATAATGTCATTCAAATATCCTCAGGAATAAATTCGGTGTTAATTCACTGTGATTTGATTGATGGTGCTTATAATGATGGAAAAAAACAAATACAATATTTTCATTCAGTGCATACTCAACCCCAATTGGTTATAAATTCAATATGGAACCCAAAAATTTGGTTTATCTACCTGTGTCAGGAAAAACCATACACAGAGTAAATTTTAGGATAACCGACCAAGATAATCGTGTGATTTCTTTTAATGGAGAAGTTATATCCATCAGAATTCACCTACGTGAAGTTTTCCAATAAATAAATACGATGGTTATTGTGAGGAAACACGAGTTGGGAAAATATAAAATAATTACAGGGGATGGGATGTTCCTTTCCCCATACTACAAGGGTGAAGGTATGTATCTTGGTAGAGGATACTATAAACCTAAGAGACAAAGGGGTGTTGGACATCAATTTAGAGGAGATGGGATAATTGATACTCTCATGGGTATTGGTTCAACTATTCTTAAACATAAAGATCTAATTGGTTCAACTGCTTCTGCTGTGGGAAATGTAGCAGGTGCTGTAAAGAGTATAAAAGATGCTCAGAAGGAATCTCATAAATTACAAGCAATAAAAGAAATTAAGAAAGGCAAAACTCAGTTGTCCCCCAAGAACGACAGAAAATAATTCAAATACTTGGATCAGGGTTTCAAAAGTTTTAACATCTTTTTTCCTAAATAAATACAAGTATGGAAGCAATTGATAGTATCTATGATTTGGATGATACTATTATTATCTCAAACTCCACTAAAAAGAAGATTACTTCAAGGTAAATGCAATAACTGGAACAGACTGGAATACGAATGGTACAAAAAGTTTTGAAATAAATAATCAACAAACCTATTTGAATCTCTCCGAAAGTTTCTTGTTGTGTAAATTTAAATTCACTAAAGCTGGGAATAACACAAACGCTACACTTGTAAATGATTTCTTCTGGAAAATGTTTGATAGTGTGCGTTTGTATATTGGAACACAAGAAGTTGAAGCGGTTGATTATGTCTCTGCTGTATCTGAAATGATAAAATTTACACTCTATACATTCAGTGATAGAATGGGAAAGGGGTCTGTCGAAGGTTTTATTCCTGATATGTCAACGGGAACAAACACAGACCCTGGATATATTCAAAGGAAAGGAGCGTATAATGATGATACAAAAGCAGAAAATAGTTTTACTGTGGCGGTTCCTCTTAAAGGTATATTTGGATTTTGTGATCATGATAAAGTTCTGTATGGTCTTAAAATTAGATTTCAACTACAAAGGAATGATAATGAAAATAGATTGCTTTTTGGTGTTGGTAATGCTTTTGGTGATCAGAATAAATTTGTAATTGAGGAGATGAGTTGGTATATCAGTGAATATACTCCTAATCTTAAAACAGAAGAGATGTTGAATCGAAGACTTAACTCAAAGAAACCACTCAGTGTATCATACCTCAAAAGAAGATGTCAACACGTTAAACTCAATCAAACTACTTACACGTGGAATTTGGGTGTTCTGGAAGGAAAGCCACGATATCTGTGGATCATTTTTAAAAAGCCAGATGGTGATACTGCGACTGATAAGAATAATGCATTGAGTGATAATGCTAAGGTGAAACAACTTCGCGTTTCTCTAGATGGAACATTTTATCCACGAGATAGATTGGAAATTAATTGGGAAAAAATGATTTTGCTGAAGCATACAAGTCTTACCAAAAGGTGTGTGAAAGTAATGGAAATAAAGAACCTATTTTGGATATGACAGCATTTAAAAGTTTGTATACAATCTATGCGTTTGACCTGAGCGCGCAAAAGGAAACTATAAAGTCTAATCGAGTGGATACTTCCCTATACATTGAAAGAGGAGAGAGTGAAGAAGTTGATACATATTGTTTGCTTTTGGAAGAAACAGAATTGCAGATTAATACAGATAATGGTGTGATGATTAGTCTCACATAATTTTTTGTTAAATAAATGAGTGGCAAAGTACCAACTGGGGTATATGTTAATCAAATCAATCTTCATAAACTATCATCTTGTGTTCAAAATCAAAAGCCTTGTACGATTAACGTTAATACAATTCAGAGAAAAGGAGCAGTAAGAATTGATGTTTTGCTCACAAGAGAACAGGTTAAAATCTTGAATGACACTGGCTCACTTAAAATTAAAATGACAAAACCAATGTTGAAAAAATATTCAATAAGAGAGACGAGTGGAGGATTTCTCCCATTTCTAATTCCTTTATTTGCTGGTTTAAGTGCGGTTGGAGCATTGACGGGTGGTATTTCAACAGCGGTGAAAACTGCCAACGAAAGGAAGGCTCAACTCCAGGCTCAAAAAGAATTGGAAAGACATAACAAAGAGTTGGAGAAACAAATTAGTGGAAGTGGCGTAATTGTAGATTTTGCTGAAAAACTTGAAGGTCTGCCTGATAAAGCGAGATTGTTTGTTGGAGATATGCTTTCTTCTATTGCACAAGCAGGTGTAAAATTAACGAAAAGAGGTAATGGATTATATCTTTCTAATAAATAAATGAGCATTGATGAGTGGTTGAAAGAATTTGGAAAGAATACAACATCAAATTTACAACTTGCCAAATATTGTAAGAAATTAAAAATTCAAAATGTGGTTATTTGTATGAGAGATGAATTAACAAATGTGCCGAAACATACAAAGAATATTATTATGAACTTAGAAGATAATAATGGGAACGGTTCTCATTGGGTTTGTATTTTTAATAATCAAGACAAATATTATTTTGATAGTTTTGGTCTTCCACCACCTGTTGAAGTCATAAAATTCTTACAGAATGGTGTTTATCAAACATTTCAAGTCCAAGAATTAAATTCCAAGTGTTGTGGTCAATTATGTCTATATGTGTTATTTCAACTCAACAAAAATAAAAAATTTTATGATATTATTTTTTAATCTAATATAAATGACTTATGTTGGTAAAGATGGTTCTATCTTTGGTGTATCTCAAGAACTGGATATTGATTTATCAAATTATTATACAAAGGCACAGGCTGAACGACATAAATATAATATAAACAAAAATATTAACATGAAAAATGCTTATAAATTAAAAAATTATCCAAGCCCAACTGACGCGAATGACTTGGTGAGATTAAGCGATTTATCACAATATATATACTTAAATAAAACGGCTGTGTATTCCAAAGATACAGAAGTGTTGATATTATCTCCAGGTCATACAGAATTCACAGTTCGAATTAAAATAAATTTTTATAAAGAAGGGCGTATCGTTTGTATGAGAATAGAACAATGGGGGTATGATATGAATGATTTAGGGTATAATTGGTCATTTAAAATTAACCTCGAAGACCTGGAACAATTAAATCAGTCTCGTAAGGAAGAATATTATCCACTTGGTATCGAGAATGAGTTTTGTGGGTCCACGATTAGTAAACAACAAATAAAAGAATTTAATAAGGGTAAATATAATAATGGTTTTGCCCTTGTTTATCTCATGAAAACAGAAAAAACAGGATTATATATAATAAGTAAGGAAATACAAAATGATTTAACTATGGGAAGATGGGGAGGTGTTTCGTGCCATAATATTATTCTAACATATATTTCTAATACATAAATGACAGCAAGAAGGCTTCAAGAAAATTATCATTTCTGTGTCCAAGCATACCTTCAAGAAAAGGGTATTCGGTATTTTAATAAATATGTTCTACAACATAAGAATGAGGTATTTTCAATAAAAGATTGGCATTATGCTGATGTTGATAAACCGACAACTTTAGATTTAATTAGAATGTTAAATAATGAAAAAATTATAAAGTTAAGAAAAGGTAAGGCTCTTTTAGAAATTCAAAAGAAATTTTATTGGTTTCCTGTTGTAAAAAAATTATTTTCGATGCAGGAATAACAAGAAATCCTGATGAATATATGTATAATATTCTATGGGGTGTAAACGATTCAAGGATAGTAAGGGATGAGGAAGGAGTTGAAGAAGAGAGGGAAGAGGAGGAAAAGGAGAATGAGGAGAAGGAGAAGAAAGAGAAGGAGGAAAAGGAGAAGAAAGAGAAGGAGGAAAAAGAGAAGAGAGAGAAGGAGGAGAGGGAGAAGAAAGAGAAGGAGGAAAAAGAGAAGAGAGAGAGGGAGGAGAGGGAGGAAAGAGCGAGACAAAATAAATATCAAAATATGGAAACCAGTGAGATTCAAAAAAGATTGGCGGTATTACAGAAAATAACTCAACCCACCGAGGAGGAAAACAAAGAATTGACAAGTCTATTTGCAATATTTTCTTCAAGACTATTGACATCGTCAAGCTATTCATTTTAATTCAAGTTTTTTCTTAAATAAATGGAGGAGAGAGTGAAGGCATTTCTTAGGATTCTTTATGTTTTAAAAATTAAGATTCAAATGTGCATGTTGGAAACTAAAAAGGTTTTCGCACTCTGCAGGACTTTTTCACATAAATAAATGAGTTATTGTCTCAAATGTAAAAAGAAAACTAATACTAAAAATATTTCATATATTAAAAGTAAAAATAACAGGGTTATCCAAAAAGGTATATGTTCGGTGTGTGGTTCAAAAAAAAATCAATTTATCTCCAAACACAAACTCGGAGGAGATATACAAAAGTTTTTATCAGGAAGTAAATTTACAACTACTGGAATACCAGGGGAATTACATCTTCCAGGGTATTCTTTCTGTGGTCCAGGCACAAACTTGGATAAAAGATTAGATGAGGCAGACAATCCTAAATCCTGGAGTAAACCAATCAATAGAGTTGATGAAGTGTGCATGAGACACGATATTGATTATGGGAATACCACAACGTTGGAAGAAAAGCATGAAGCCGATAGAGAAATGTTGTATAATTTGTCTCTGATACAAAATCCAACCTTGAGAGAAAAAGTTGATAGGTTCATCGTGAAGAAGATGATTAGTGCTAAATTGAAACTTGGACTTGGAAATTCAAAAAACTCATAGGCTCTAATGATGCCATTAAGACTGAAGAGCAATTAGCTGATGAATTACATAAACCAATATTCACAAAGTTTCAGAGAAGGAAAGTTTATTCCAAGGAAGTAGATTATATCTGGTCTGCTGATTTGATTGAACTCAATAATGATAAGGGGTACAAGTATGCTTTAACCGTTATTGATTTGAGGAGTAGATATGCGTGGGTTGTCCCTTTAAAAAACAAAACAGGTAATACTCTTATGTTAGCTTTTCAACAGATATTTAATAAAAGTAAGAGAAAACCTAAAAATTGTGGACTGATGAGGGTAGAGAGTTTTATAACAAGACATTTATGAATTTTCTAAAAAATAACAGTATTACATTATACAGTACCTTTAATGAAGGGAAGGCAGTTGTTGTTGAACGTTTTAATCGTACCTTAAAAGAGAGACTATATAAAAAATTCACACAACTCGGTTCACAACAATGGTTATCTTTTATTCAGGATATTGTGGATAAGTATAATGACACGATTCACACGTCAACGAATATGAAGCCATCAGAAACATTTACAAAATTAAAATATGAAAAAGAGATTAATGTCAGAAAACCTAAGTTCAAAGTTGGTGATATCGTAAGAATATATAGGTGGAAATCTCATTTTGAAAAGGGTTTTACTGAACGATGGACGAAAGAACTTTTTAAAATTGTTGATGTAATAGATACGGTTCCTTGGACTTATAAGATATATGATTTGGAAGGGAAGAGATTTTAGGTTCATTTTATTCACAGGAATTACAAAAGACAAAGATAAATTGAAATTTTTTGACTCCGCCCCTTTTTGACTCCACCCACACAAGCCCCACCCACACAAACCCCACACAAACCCACCACACACAAACCCCACACAAGCTCCAATAAATTGAAATTTTTTGACTCCGCCCCTTTTGACTCCACCCACACAAGCCCCACCCACATAAACCCCTCCCACACAAACCCCACACAAACCCCACCACACACAAACCCCACACAAGCTCCACACAAGCTCCACACAAGCTCCACACAAGCTCCACACACACAAGCTCCACCCATATTCACATAATTAGTGATTAGTTAATTAGTTCCCCCACACACAACATGTTTATTTAATTAAAAAATTATCCACCCATCCACACAAGCTCCACTCATCCACCCATCCACCCATCTCTCCACCCATCCATTGATCCACACAAACCTCATCCACATTCGCCCCTGCCCACATAAACCCTGCCCACATCAACCCCTCCCACATAAGTCCTGTCTACACAAGCTCCACACAAAAACTCCACACACATAAACCCTGTCCACATAAACCCCTCCCACACAAGCTCCACCCACATAAACCCCGCACACACAAGACCCACCGAAGCCCCGCCCACATAAGCCCCACGCACATAAAGCCCTCCCAGACAAGCCCCACCCACATAAACCCCGCCCACACACACCCCGCCCACACAAGCCCCACCGAAGCCCCGCCCACATAAACCCCTCCCACACAAGCCCCACCCACACAAGCCCCACCCACACCCCGCCCACACAAGCCCCACCAAAGCCCCGCCCACACAAGCCCCTCCCACACAAGCCCCACCCCCTCATCCCCCCTGTGCGCCCCCACCTTTGACCCACCACCCCTCATCCCACCCCCCCCTTCCCCACACACACACATGGGGAGGGGAGGGATGGGATGAGGGTGATGGGTCATTGGGGGGCGCACCTACCCTCCCTTCATGTTTTGATCCTCTTCTTGTAATTCAGAATCAAGTAATTGTATACA
>NC_140965.1:1000190-1007690 GCF_056783735.1 Eptatretus burgeri
TTTGCGGTTTTACATGTAATGAATAATGTGGTTTCTTTTAATTTGTAAGATCTAGCC
The DNA here is from genome assembly GCF_056783735.1 of Eptatretus burgeri. Classification (NCBI taxonomy): domain Eukaryota; kingdom Metazoa; phylum Chordata; class Myxini; order Myxiniformes; family Myxinidae; genus Eptatretus; species Eptatretus burgeri. The sequence goes on from NC_140965.1 coordinate 1,000,248, forward strand.
GTAACTGTACAATTTATAATATTGTTTGTGGCAAATATAGGAAAAGTTTTACAATTACAAATCCCACATTTATGCACTTTGCATTCGGATGAGTGATTCCCATTGGCTAACCCAGAATGGCCAGATCCTACAGCCAGGATATCTGAGTTAACTACAGCGTTACCTTGTCAAGGATCACCAATCCTCTGAGGAGAGTTCGTCCCCAGGGAGCCTAGTTCAGCTGGATACTCCAACTGTTGTTCCATTCATCAAAGGTCTATGCCTGTTTATCTGGTAATATTTTGAACGAGTCTCAATGTTCGGAAATTTTAACTCCTGAACCAGGAGTCCTGAACCAACTCCTGAACAAGTCATAGTCTCTTTGTTGTTTTACTCCAGCAAATAAAAGGATTATTACAAATGCATAAATAGATGCTAACAATGCAATGCCACATTTAGCTTGCAATATGTTTGTGGAAATTGGGACAATATATTTACTTTCAAACGTCAAAATCTGCTCTATCTATACTGAAAGGTCCATCATGACATGACCACCCCATGCTTACAAAGGCAGATATTACATTGTTGCACGGACAGCTGTTGTTCTCAAAATGAAATTACAGTTTGCCACAAAAGGTACATAACTCAACTCTCCTGAAATCAGGCCGAGAATGGCAAGATTTCCGAGCATTTGGCTGCTCCAAAACTCACGCTTCAAAGTGGGAAAAAATTGCAACGTGACTCATCAATATCCCTGAACATCTGCAATAACACGCCACAAATGAAAAAAAACACAACTGCAATCTGTTCAGTCGTCAGATACTGATTGATGCAACCCTCTCAGTCCAAAGAAACAAAAGAGTTATCGCGCTCTTGAAACATTATCGGGTAATTATGAAATGTTTCGGGCTGGCAGGATAGCGAAGGAAGGAGGTAAGGGCATTCACCTTTGAGTCATCAAGCACGAGTTTGAATCACGACTCCAGCTATAAACCGCTACACTGGTGTTACACATGCAAGGCGAGGCATCAATGTATGCGCCATCCATCAGAAGCCGAACGACGTATCTGCCCTTACTGGTCGTTGGTGGATTTTTTTTTTTTAGTGATCCACAGTGTAAATCATCACTCGCACCTTGACCAAATTCCAAATTCTTGTGACCCTGAATCAAAAGTCAGGCTCAGCCAGTCACTTCATGAGAGACTTGGCTAAAAATGTGACTCAGTTAGCCCCCATAAGAAGGTTCTAATAATGGGCTGTTGGACGATCACAAAAGGTTTAACTAATCAATAAGCTGACTGGACAAACACTGTTCCTTGCTTTTCAACACTGAAATAGAGAGACAAATTGAAAGTGTGCTTAATTATTAATGGGTAGAGCAAATGGCAATAAAAGGGAAGAGAAAATAAAACGTACAGGAACACAATTCGAAGGAACAGTTTGGAATTGTTCAAATGTAAAGAAAATGATTGTTGGGTCAAAGTTTGGGTGTAGTTGTTGCTTTTAAATGATACAGTCTTGTCTTTTTGTTCAATGTATTTTGAAATCTCACCTCAATGACCAAATGAGTGGTCATTTACATATTATCTGCACAAATGAGAGCTGAATGTACGCTTCCTACGACAGAGGCCAGTGTTCATTTCGATTTCTGAAAGCACCTCGACAACCTAAAAAACAGGAATCCATAAGGCCAGAAGGGGCACAAACTCAGTCCGTCGTTGAAGATTTTCTATAAACTTGTATTTGTCGCAGTGTTATAAATAGCAATATAAATCATAACAGTAATAGATAAGAAGAATCTATTCATCACTGCCAGTACATTTTACCAAATACAAAAACGAGGATGTTTACTACTGCCATGGGAAACGAGCGGCTGCTAACGTTGAGCATTAGCCCTTCATCTGAGCAAAAAATACCGAATAAACTTCAAATTGCAATAAAAATCCACCGTTCATAATCGTCTGTAAAGACGAGTATTCCATTGTACTTTACTGACTGCCATGTCACCAGAGTTTGTTCCGAAGAGTGGGGAAATAATCTGAAAATCACTTGCTTTGTCATCCACACCAATCAAGCAACAAACTATTTTTAACATGATGGAAGAAACTCAAGACAAAAAGAAGTAGAAAAAATGAATTCAATGAGGTATTCAAGCCATTAAAAATTAGATTATGCATGACCTGCCCACCCCATCACTGCAATATATTCACTTAGTTAACTACAGACTTCCAATGTTGGGGAAGCTTTTCAACTTCTCGGGGAAATCGTCCTTGTACAACACGGGGTCAGCACGATGCTCGACGCTCCGCAGAGGCATCATACCAAACACCGACACAAACTTGTTGATGCACTCCGACCTGTGGACATCACCACAGCATAAGAAGAATATTCTTCAATTTGCATACGTTATCATGGATATAGAAATGTAATAATCAAAATAAGGACAAAAAAAAATTATACTGCATTTCAAAACATGTTGTGATGGCAATGCGTAAAAGGATTTCGGTGTCGTAGTGTGGTGTCATTCCGACCCTGTCATTCCTTACCACCGTGACTTAAATTTATTTTTAAATTCCATCCCGACATGTTTTTATACACTGCTCCTTCCCAATTCCACATTCAGGCACACAATGCATGATGTTACATACATATATATATATATATATATATATATATATATATATATATATATATATATATATGTACACACACACACATACACACACACACACACACACACACACACACACACACACACACACACACACACACACACACACACACACACACACACACACACACACACACACACACACACACACACACACACACACAGTTTCAAAAAGATTGATACAACGTGACTTCCTGCCATTTGTTTGTTTTTTGACCTCTCCCGTTTCCCTTTTCAGGGTTTGGTGGTGGTATCATGGTGTTTGTTCCCTGGGATTTCTAGCTCTCTCGCTCAACTATGCTATTGACAGTGAAGCAGAAGACAAAAGTGGTGGCTCTGTGATGTGAGGCTAAATCGTATGAAGACACCCGCCGGAGGTTCTGCCGGGAATACGACCTCAGAACACGTGATGGACCCACAAATTGTGCCATTCAACGTGTTGTGAAACATTTTGAGTACAAGGGTGCAGTGCACAACCAGAGTAAGGATAACAGTGGCATCAGTAACCAAGAGCAAAGCCAACATCAACACCATGCGGGATTCTGCAGTGGACAGTCCCAAGATGTCCCAACGCTGTCATTCCCAGGAGCGAGGCATCAAACCAACATCAGACTATCTTCACTGAGGAACTGAAGCTTTTCGCAAATAGCATCTCCATTAGGCAGAAACTGAGTCAATATGACATGAGGAGACTCGATATGTGCAATATTGGCTCAGTGACAGGATGGAGTGGTACCCTAACTGGATCAACCTGATCTGGTTCAGTGATGATGCCCATTTCCACTTGAACGGTGCCATCAACACCCACAACAACATTTTCTGGGGAGCAGAACCACTTGACGAGATCACCAAGTGGTACCTGAAAGGGCCTAAGGTCACATGCATCTGCACCTTCAATGCCAGATGGGGGACGCTAGGGCCTTACTGATTTGAGAATGACAACAGCAGGACTGTGACGATCAATGGTGAGTGCTACCGGGCCGTGCTCCAGAAGTTCCATGATGATCTTGCCCAAAAGGTCACCCCAAACCAGCTCAGCATGACCTGGTTTATGCAGGATGGTGCACTCCAACATACAGCTGGTGACACCATCACTTTCCGGTGGCAGCTCTTCAGAAACCACCTCGTTGCCCTGGGTACCGCTCATTATTAGGCACCCCAGAGCCCAGACTTCAACCCTCTGGACTACTGGTTCTGGAGGGCTGCCAAGGGCTCTGTCTTCACCAACCACCCTTCCACACTTGATGACCCAAAGCAGGAGGTGTCAGACTACCTCCAGGCAGTGCCACATGAGACCCACAGGGAAGTTGGACAGAACTTTGGAGTCGGGATCAATGAGTGTCTGAACTGCGGAGGGCACAAGTCAAAAACGTCAATTTCAAGGATTTTGCGTAAATGCCAATTTCAGACCTTGGGCTCCTCACTAACTCAAGCAGTGACTTCCTGCAATAGCAATCAGTGACAGAAAATACCATATCATAAGCTTTCAAGAAACGTTGAGTTCATGAGGTTTCTGTTTCTTTGTAAATAAACATTTAAAGTTGCATCACTCTTTTTGAAACACCGAGCGTGTGTGTGTGTGTGTGTGTGTGTGTGTGTGTGTGTGTGTGTGTGTGTGTGTGTGTGTGTGTGTGTGTGTGTGTGTGTGTGTGTGTGTGTGTGTGTGTGAGAGATATATTTCCAGCAAATACCACCCGTCGCTTCACTGACTGGAATAATAATAGAGGTGTGGGACAGAGAAAAATGGAGGGGAGAGAGATGAAAGAGAGAAAGGGGTGGGAGAAAAAGAGGTGGGAGAGGAGTGAGGAGGTGTGAGGGGAGGGGAGACTGAGGACAGCGGAGGGGTGGCAGTGATTTTCATTGAGGAGAGGGCTCTGGAGGGCCCAATGTCTAACTCTCCATTCCCTCCCACCTCCTCACTCCCCCACAACTAACTTCGACATCACCTCGACCATGTGTACGAAAGGTGTATTTCCATTGAACAAAAGTTTGTTTTCTTCTGCTTCAGAATAGAGCAAAATGTCTCAGACTTTTGCAATGGGTGTGTGTATGTGTGTGTGTGTGTGTGTGTGTGTGTGTGTGTGTGTGTGTGTGTGTGTGTGTGTGTGTGTGTGTGTGTGTGTGTGTGTGCGCGCGCGCGCGCGCGTAAATGGGAGGATAGTCGAGAGATGTGGACACTCTTCTGAGCCATATACGCTGAGTTTGAATCTTGACCCAGGTATAAACTGTCACCCTGCTGTTTCACAGGTCGCACAATGAATCAATGTGTGTCCCGTCCCTCAAAGTGATGTAAAGTTGGTGTCCCATCTGCTGGCGTTAATTGGTAGCCGTTAAATATCCCACGGTGTCCTTTGGAAAGAGTAGGCAAGTCTTTTCCAGCACCCTAGCTAAATATAAAATTCCCGTTACCTTCAGTCGAACATCAGGTGTGGCCAGCTGGTTTGTGGAAGACTTGAACCAAGCATATTCCCAAGCTGACCCCACAAGACAGTGGGCATGTGTGCATGTGTGCACACTACACAAAAAGGAAACATTAAACAACACAACAGCAACTATAGGGGATGGATGCCTCTTCACGCTGGTTGTCTTCATCCCCAATGCCAGTCAGTGACCAAATCTCACACTATTCCCTGCTCCCTGTCCCTCTCTCTCTGTCCGTCTGTCTCTCTCTCTCGACCCTGTCCTCACAAACGCAGGCGAACATCTTGGATGGGTGATTTCTTGGTCACTCCTGGGAGATTGATGGGCTGTGTCTGTGATGTGGGCCTGTTTGAGAAGAGAACTGTCTGGGGCTATACAAACACAGCACACCACAGCACACCACAACACAGCAAAAAATAAAAATAAAAAACACACACACCTTTCAGGGATTGGAAATGTGGAATCATGAACAGCACACTCAAGACTTGAGCCAGACACGGAGGCATGAACAGCACAAGTTACCCGAACGACAAGAAAGGTAGCTAAAAATAAAAAATGAAGTTTTCATAATGAGCAAAACTTGTAAAATGAAAGTGATGTGGACGTAAACTCACAAATATCATTCAAGTTTTCAGTATGCTTCGGCCTCTGTCCATGTTTAATGTGTATAAGGTGTTACATCACCAATGTTTTTTTGAAATCTTCCACAATTGTGCAAGAGGTAATATTTTCTCTGAAATACCAGATCTATTGGAACGAACATTGCAGAATATCCGATTGATTTGGATCCAGTCTGTGTCGGGAGTTACAGGCTGGGGTTAAGCTATAACGAGTGGGAATGTTCTTATATTGTAGTGATAGTAATCACAGTTTCTCCTTTACGACACATGTAAATGTGGAATTGGTAAGCTGAAGTTATAATGTTCTATTTCTGTGTGATATTTAGAAAGCAACAGTATTTGTAACATCATTTATTGCATGAGGCCCATTTGTCATGGACAGGACCATATAGCACTCCTGGTGCACCAATCTGTACATAGGTATGTGTTTGTGTTCAAATCGACGTCCAATCTTTGAAAAGCAAAACCTGAGTCATCACAATCAAAGTAAGATCTATCATCCACACATCCAGCTGCACGGCTCACCTTTCCACCATGTGTGTTTGGTCCAGCGACAGGCCGTCCTGCGCAGTGCATTCCGGACACTTGAACTTCTTACGTGGGGTCACCTGGGTCGAGGCACATGGGCACCAGCTGAGCCAGCCGTGTGTAATGATATTTCCGACAACATGACACAGTTGAAAATTTTTGACGAAAACCCACACTAACGTTTTAATTTCTTTCCCATCAAGTTTCTCATTTTGAACCAGGATGCCGGCTGGTAAATTGCTGTTTTATGAGGAGAGGAATCACCAATTTTTGTAGAAAACGTTTCAGAGTTGTGTACTATAGTTTCCAAAGGACCCAACATTCATGTATGCAGGAAAACCTTTACAATAACATGTTAATCTTTTGTTGTTTTTTTTAATTCCCCTCTCTTATTTAGGATCGCACACAATCTGGCAGACATCAGGTAGAAGTCACATAAACTAACAGCATTCAAATCAAATGCCGACAGGCTCAGCAAGCATCTCTCATGCCACCGTGAGGACATCTGTCTCCCATCTGACATCATGGAGCCACAGCCATGTTTACGAGTGAAGGCAATACCTTCGAGGCATGATGACTGGTGCCTGTTTGCCAAAAGCTCACAAACTGTTTTTTTGCAGCCAATGTTGCAGCCAAAACCTTCCCGCTGCGACACGTGACGGAGGTTCACAAAGACGAGCTGAAAACATTCTGTGCGTTCCAACCCTTAAGACTGAAACCCATACCTTTTGCAATACGTCGTCTTGTTTCGAGTGGAAAATAACCAGTGGAGGAATTAAAGAAACTAAACAAAATTACATGTTGCACTGCATTGATTAAAAAAAAAAATACAAGTGAAATATTTTTTGACAAATATACAATCATACTTGCAAAAGCAGCTTTCTTCTTCCTGGTTGAACAACAAAAAGGCCCCATTAAAGGCATATAATAAAGAGACTGAATTACACTAACCTTGACTTTGGGTCAAAGCCAAGACTAGTCTGGAGTCAATCAGCACACAATGAAAGTTCAGAATTCTTTGCCTGATGTCGGGTGAGTCTTGGTTGACCATAAAGGGTTAATGGGCAAGAGTGAGCAGTGCTGCATACAAGGCTAAGAGGGTTGAAACTCCCGCATGGGAATGAGTGAAAGGGAGAGAGGGAGGAGATCTGCGTTCTATCCCTGCCCTCCCCCACGACTCCCTTCCTCTCCGTATGCTCCCTACGCCCTGCGGTCTGCCTTGAA
>NC_140965.1:1012690-1017690 GCF_056783735.1 Eptatretus burgeri
GGTGGAATTGTATATGTGTGCTTCCCGTGTGCCGCGAATAAATGTGCTTTTGTGTTGAACTGTTTCCCGCTTCGCTTCGTCATTTCTCCCATTGAATCCTCATCTTGCTTCACGTAAAAGGTTGGTAGTGGGCTGAATACGCCCGATAATTAATCGAACCGTCGAGGTCGACGATAACACCGCTCGGTTATTCTGATAGTACGGAACGGGTCGCTTAAGTGGCCCGTGTCCGAAGTCGACCTGCGGCGAGGTGCGATCGCCCGGTCTACCCTCCGCGTGGGTACTTAGGTAGGTCGAATTTGGCGAGCAACCCTATCCCACGCGGGGGCTGATTGGCTCGATCGCGGTGAGACCGAAAGGTCCACCCGTGACTGGTTCCCGGCGTTAGTCCGAGAGGGTCACGACTGGATTGTCCGTCCGGTGGGCGACGTGCCGCGATTCGAGTTACGTGGCCGTCAGCACGCCGGCGGGCGCGAATCCGCAACAATACATATACATATAAACCAATATATATATATATATATATATATATATATATATATATATATATATACATACATATATATATACATACTTACATACATATATTACATATACATGCACACATATATATATATATATATATATATATATATATATATATATATATATATATATATATATATATATATATATATATATATATATACATACATATATATATATATATATATATATATATATATATATATATATATATATATATATATATATATATATATATATATATATATATATATATATATATATATATATATATATATATATATATATATATATATATATATATATATATATATATACAGTCGTCCCCGTTTATCGCGGGGGTTACGTTCCAACCCCCCGCGATAAGTGAAAATCCGCGATGAATGGATGCCTCCCCAAAAAATGCCTAAAAATGCCTTTTTTAAAATAGTTTAAGCCCTAAAATACTCCCCACACACTCTTTAAACACATTTTAAACTCAATTAAACACATAAAGAAAACATTCGCAAGCATAAAAATGTACAGAAAATAATAATAACTAGCTGAAACCCCATCACAGACGGATTCCGTTCCATGAGCCCAATATAATATGACAACCAGTGGCGGCTCTTGTTAGAGCCGGATCCCAGTCGATGTTCTCCATGGCCTTACATAATGAGGCCTACAAAACGTCCTTGTACACGACATTTTGGTGTACACTACTCCTTGTGAAGAAGTCCCCTGATTTGTGCACTTGTTTACTTTGACGTACAAACACCGTGTCAAAACTTCTCAGGTCACATTACCGAGAAAAACGTGACACGACTGCTAGGAGGAGCACAAAAGCCGGTAGGCGACATGGCTGCTCGCTCTAGAAGGAAAGCTGGCCGATGCGACGAGCCGATATTCATTTACATGCTATCATTCAATTTAGCACAATAAATATGATTATCACAGCCCTCTTAGTTTGCGCCCAGAAACCCGCCTTGTGAAATTTCAGGCATGTTTCCAAAGAGACTCCAACAAATGGCAGCCCTGGTAATTCCATTTATCTATTCGCAAAAGATTTCATTTTTTATATGATGCTGTAAGACATTCTCCTTGTGCACAAAAAAAAACAGGTCCCTCGGAGGTATTGATTTTTTTGTATAGTCCACAATAAGTGTACGATGTACGATAAAGTATTTTAGCTGTTGCTAAGCAATGGAGGTGTGCATAGCAACCATTCATTTTTGTGTACATGCTAGCCACATTGTACACATTTCACCCAAGTTTCATCAAAATCAGACTTTCTCTTAGAGATATTCACAATTAACCGTTTCTGAAATGTTCGACATGTACTTGCATAAAACCTATCTCCTCCCACAAATATTTTTTGTTTGGGCTGCAAATTGGCATGAAGGGAGCTGGATAGATTGTGCACAGAACTCTAAGCTTCGATTTTTCGATTTTTTTTTTTTGATTTTTTGACCACTTTAAAGGGCTGTTGCGATGCCGTTGCTAGGGCCTGGGGTCCCATATTCGAAAGCACACGATTCCCAGAAATATTGGTCCTACCTCCCAAATTTCATTGGAATCGGCTGAGTGGTTTAGCCCCTAGGCTTGACCAAAGTTTCGTGGACAGACAGACAGATGGAAATGTCCAGAATAAGTGTGCTCTAAGAGCAGCCAAAAGATAAAAGGGAATTCAATGAAGGACCAAAGTGCAATGGTTAGAATGTGGAGTCAAGTAGGATTCTGTTCAGTTTCCCTTGCACTGTCTGTTTAACGAATGGAATTTTTATTTGGAAGAAAACCCATTGAAGACCTGACATTTCTATAGTTGCGAATTCAGGGTCAGTAGGAATCACAAGTGGAGTTCTCGAATCCACTATCCGGTCAATAATCCTGTAAGCCGACGAACCGCTGATAACTCTGTGGCACAGCGGATTGTTAAGCAATGACGGATGCCGTCTTAGACGTTTAATTCAGGCAGGGTCCAGCGCCAAACTCCACTTTACTTTTCTGGGAAATTAAACCCCCCAGATGTAGCTCCGTGCTCTCAGCGCTCCACTTTTATTAATCAGACTGCCGAGCGATACCGTAATAGGAACGTTGGCTAATGGCTGACCACAACAAAATGGTGGAGCTGAACTCCGTCACCATTCACACACTATGTTCTAATCAAACGGAAGACCAAATACTGCATTGGAGTCATCAGGAGGAACCTGGATAAGATCAGCATTTCAGCCGCTACTCCACCACCCTTACCCTCACCACCCTAAAAAATAGAAGATGACAATCAGTCAGTTTGAGAAGCAGTTTATATATTTTAACAAGGAGCACGTATTTACAAGCAACGTCATGGAAGAAAAGCTCTTACCCCAAGCACAGAAGCCCATTCTTATTCAATCACTTAGTCACAGTTTCTACAACACAGGCATCTCAATCATTCTGGGGGAACAAGGCAAGGAAGAGGTACAGAGACAGAAGAAAGAAGTTTGAGGCATGGATGTGGCCTCTCACTCACTGGACGCAACCTTGTGGGCTTACATTGGTCCCAATGAAAGAGAAGGGAGAGGGAGAAAGAAGAGGAGGGAAGGGAGTGGAATGCGACGCATAGGGAGAGGTGCAAATGGTGGATGTGTGTCGCTTAGAGGAAGTAGTGCGAAATGTGAGTCAGTAAGCCAGTCCTGAAAGGACAAGGGTTGTTCGTTGATGCTCCGTGCATTTCAAAGGGAATGAAGTAGATTTAGGGAAAGCAAGATACAAATGGTGCGAGCCAGTATGTATTTGCCGACGCATCAGGGAATTATCCGTTGGCTGGGCCCATTGCCTGCTCGGAATCTTGCTCGTTTGCACTCACCACCAGATGTTCGTGTCAAATCCCAGATGCACCAACTCAACTCTATCTACGCTCTGGCATTTATTAAGCTGTGGGTAGGCATGGCGTTGTGGATGGGCAGCTTCCTTCATCCTGGCAGTGGTATTTCTGCCATTCCACTCCTGCAATTGATGTCCAGGCTGGCAGAGTTTTGCCTTCCTATTGGCTTGTCCTGCCTCTCGGTGCCATTCATTGGTCACGCCCAGTTCCTGTCGTGCCGCTGTTGACTTAAGTACTGTACACTTAAGTCAATGGTGCCTCCCCCCACCCCACAACAACTCATCATGACCGGCATTGTGACCACCACAACAACGTTCATTCTAAATGAATAATAAACTTGTAAACATCCTATGAGTCTCCGACCGAGCTGTATTTTATGAAATTTTGCTCGTGTTCAATCGAAAACCAGAAGGGCACTCGGTAGAGCGCATAGCTCCGCCACATCATGCCTGATCCGGGCCCAACACATTTTTGAGATATCGTGCTGTATATCTATTTGGGCCCTATCTCTCTATGGTGACGAATCACTTTAAAAATTCCAGTAGCCAGATCCGGATCCGCATTTTCACCAAAATCTAATCAGTTTGTTCTTGTCACACCAAACCTGTCCACAAAATTTAATCTGGATCCATCCACAAGTTTTTGAGATATCCTATATACAAACAAACAAAGACAGAAAGGGGTGAAAACATAACGTCCTTCACCTTCGGTGGCGGAGGTAATGACTGGCTAAAAGTACAGAATTCCTTTTTCACCATTAATAAAATTCCGCAAAATCCTTTGTATTTCAAGAGATACGTCTGGTGACCCGTGAGCACGACTGCAGATGGGAGGGATGAAATAACGTGCAATCTGATTGACAGTGTACACTACAACGGGAGCAGGACCCCATTACCTCAAAATAATTTAAAAAAAAACATACACAAATAATTATTAGCTTTCAAGAGATGTAATCAAATTGGATTAGATGATGCTGTGTGAAAAGAAAACTTGAAACCGTTTGCATAAATGAGGGCAAGCCTCACCTTGATGGGTGGCTTTCCGGTCATGTTGGTCACAAGGAAGTTCATTGCAATGTCTTCACAGTTCATGTGGTTGTCCACCCAGGCCTTGATATCGCCAGGCATTTTGTACGTGTACAGGTAGTTGAAGTACTAGAACCAAGCACACAGTTTCACTTATTAATCGGTTAGAAAGCTTCAACAAAACGGCAGTAAAACCTCATATTAGCAGGACAAGTATCCATCATAAACACACACACTAACAGGCAAAAGATAATTACAACATCTTCCTCGACACATTGTCAAAACAAACGCCAAACTCTAAATCCTTCGACATGTGATCAGATGATGTTTTGGTTGAAATACTGTATAATATACAAGCAGTGATGAGAAACCGAATTATAATGTATTACGCTACAAGTAAAGAGTGAAATCTTACTTAATTGGGTTTTAGGGTGGGAGTGGTGGGGGATGGGAACAAATAAAATGGGGAATATATTTTTTTTACAGCATTGGAAACGGGGATTGTAGGGGAGGGGATGAAGGGAAGGGAGACTTTGAAGTTTGGGTGGAATGGGGAGAGAAGGGAATGAAATATTATGAAGGAATTATAAGAAACCATAAAACATATT
>NC_140965.1:1025190-1042690 GCF_056783735.1 Eptatretus burgeri
AAATAATGGAAAAAGTCTTTCAGAGTCAATAACAAAATGAAATACGTCCTCGTTTACAAAACAAAATTGGCAGCATGTGGATATTGGGCAAAGTTCCTGACATATGTGTTACATGGGATAATCCAGTGGGCAAGGCACCACTGGAGATCTCCCGTTCTTTTGGCAATTGATTCAAGGAGGACCAGCAGGAAGTAGCCTTTTCCAACGTGACACTCCATTGAGTGATGACACACGCTGAAAATTTTCTTCAAACATGACTTGTACAGGTTCTTACTGGTGGCAATATGAAATTCATTTGTCCCTGTTCTAACAGGGGGGGAGATCTCTGGGAGAACAGTCAAAGAGTAGCTTTAGGAAATGGGGTTCTTCAGGATGACCACGAGCGCTCTGAGTCCATAATCGTCATAACTGATGATTTTTTTGTACAACTTTCCTCATGATTAGTCCAAGTGTCCTCTTGGATCGAATCCCTGTTGAAGTTGAAATTTCCTCGTCTTCCACCCTACACCAGAGTTTGGCCGTAGGTGCCATACCTTGTTTATGCCCGCGTCATTGAACAGCTGGCACAATTCCCAACTCCTGAATATATCAGGAAAGAGGGTTAAAAATAGCGGCTCAACTTCATACATCCCTGGGGAGGATGCGTCTGCTTTGCGACTCACAGAGAGTCCTTTCCAGGCATTGAGAAGGCTCTGATAAAATAAGGGGAGTACTGATGTATCCACATCCTTGAGGTGTGTCAGGAATTCAAGACCATAGCCAAAACTGCCCGCCTGTTGCAAAATGTGAAAGGCCAAGAGGCGGTTTGGCAGGTGTTCAGCATATAGGAGGTGTTTAATGGAGGACAAGCGAAAAGCCATGATGCGGGACTTCACATGGACTAGGTTTTGACCTCCGTTGGACGAAATATGGCATATTACATTTGGCCACAGCCAGTGATGGCCTCTCCCAAAAAAATCCACCAATTTTGCAGGGATCGTGCCCAGCAGTACTTCTGATGGTTGCAGGCAAATAAATTTATGCCATAGAGCTGCAGCAACCAAGTTATTGGCCACCAAGACACGTCCTTTAAAAGATAGATGTGGCAGGGCTCTTCTCCACCTGTTCAATTTCTTCATTATTTCTTCAGTCGTGTCTTCCCAGTTCTTTTTCATAAATTGTGTGGAACCCAGGAAAACACCAAGATATGCCACACCTTCTGTCTTCCATTCTAGGTTTTCCGGAAGTGGTGGTGGAGGTGTCAAGACAGGAAGGCAATTTTTAAGGTATGGCACCCACAGTGCCTTACTTTTCTTCCAAGTAGCTCATCAGGAAGAAGCCAGGAAAAAGGTTCTCAGGGATTCTGTGAGTGCAGTGATGTCTTGGTTATTCCTGATGATGATGCAGACATCATTGACATAAACAGATATCTTCAACGGAGGACTCCTTGGAAAGCAAGTTAGATCAGAGATATTCTCCCCGAGTGTACAAAGTAATGGTTCTATTGCCACCGCAAAGAGCAAGCCTGAAACTGGGCAACCCTGCTGCACCCCTCTGAACCTGCATTGGGGAAATCAATTCATTGTTAACATTCATTACACTAAATATGTCTGTGTACAATAAAGCTCTGAAAGCTGTGAAATTCACCCCAAATCCATATGCATCGAGGATCTGCCACAAGAAAACATGATCAATACTATCGAAAGCTTTTCCCAAGTCTAAAAAGAATATACCAAAGTCATTTCGATCATAACAAGCACACATTAGTTACCGAACCAAGAAAATATTGTCATAAATGGAACGACCGGCGATGCAGAAAGTCTGATCAGGTAGGACAAGATTGCCAATGACTTTCTTCAGACGATTTGCCATCGTTTTTGAAAAGAGTTTATAGTGAGTACACAGCAATGAAACCAGTCACCAGTTTTCCATCCGTCGGAGATCACCGGACTTTGGGAGGACATGCACCACTGCTCTCCAGAGACTTAATGGCATTATATTACACCGGATCGCAAATATTCATGGATTATATTCAAGAGTTCCGGACCTATAAGGTCCCAAAATTCCAAATTAAATTCTGCAGGTGTGCCATCAATTCCGGGTGCCTTTCCAGAGTCCATTTCACCAAGGGCTCGTTCTAGTTCTGCGAGGGTTAATGGCACCTCCAGCTCCAGACGCTGTCTCATTCAGGGATGGGAGATGGGAGGTAAAGAGATTCATCTTATCCTCACAAACATCTTTTTTGAAAATAGTTCTGAATGGAACTTTCTAATGGTATTTTTTACCTCGTCAGAATTTGTGATTACATTTTCACTGGGGTCCAAAACTGATAAAATAAGCCGAGATGGCTTGGTTTCAGCTTCGAGGTGGAAAAAGGATTTACTAGGACTATCCGATACTTTTAGATTATGGATTCTGAGCCTAACGAATGACCCAGCAGCCTTTTCCTGCAATAACCCTCTCAGCTGAGTCCTTTTTTCTTGGAGCAATTTATAATTTGTCTCATTTTCTTGTTTTGCAAGTTTGTTCTCCAGCTTTAGAATTTGGGTTTATAACCAGGCTAATGCGATTTGACTTGTATGAGTCTTATATGAATTAAACTGTTGAGAAAACAACCGTATATGGGTTTTTACATTGTTCCACCAGAGATTACTAGAATGGAAATAAGGCTTTGTTTCTGCTAACGTGAACCAGAGATTGCGAAAAGCTTCGTTAAAAGTGGCATCATCCAGAAGACTCGTATTAAATTTCCAATAAGCACTTCTACGATGGAATTGGGGACAGGATAGACCCACAGTGACCATGTGGTGGTCAGAGAAGATGGAGGAGAAAATATTTGATGAGGCTACAACATTCTTTAAGCATGGAGTGATGTACCAGCGGTCAAGCCTCGCTAAGGACACATGACCATTGGAGCATTGACAGCATGTAGACTGTTGATCAATTGGGTGCATCAAGCGCCATACATCAAGGAAACCGGTGATGGAAAGACAATGGGAGAAATCACCATGGGCTTCGGGGTGTGAGTTTCTGTCTGTCAAATTCTGTCCGGTGAGTTTCTGTTCAATTTGGGCTCAAATGTATATACACTGATTGATAGCAAACAATTTTAAATGGTTTATCACTACCGAAAAGAAAATTTTTCGGTCAGAGATCTCGTTTGATGCATACACATTAAAAATGATAAACTTTAGGTTATTAATCACCGGTTCCAGGGAACTAAAATGGCCCTTTCTCACCTACTGAAAGAGACAATATTCAGCTGCAAGTCCTGGGTTTAACAAATAACCAACTCCAGCAGATAGGGGAGACGTGTTATTAAAGAAACATTTACCTTCAAAAATGCTGCACCAGTCATGTTCAACCTTATCAGTGATGTGAGTCTCCTGTAAGAGGATCACATCAACTTTGCTTCCTTTTAAATAAATTATTAACTTGGGTCTGGTGGATGTGGTTAGCACAATCACCATTTATATTAAGTGGTGCAAGAGTGAGTGTTTTTTATCATTTGGTAGTAGATTTTGTTTGATGCTGAGAATACTCAGCCTTTGCCTTTGTTATAATTTTCGTTAGTCGATGAAACTGTGATTTTGTTAGATTAAGTTCTTTAGGACGAGCTTTGCAGTCTGAATAAAGGGAGCCAGATTGGGAAAGTGATCAATGATCACAACATTCCGTTGTCTGTAAGTTTCATTAAGAAACGAGAGAACGGGGTGTGGAGGGATTTAGGGCTGATCTGCCATTGGCTGTGACAACACAATCAAGTCCATCTCCTCATCTGATTCGGTTAAATCAGAAATTGCTCCACTGGGGAGCATGGTCTATATTCTCAGCTATTTTTGTTTTGGGAGCCGTTAATCCAGCATCTGGGGGGTCTCCAGAGTGTTGGGTTTGGGAAACATCAGCACACTGCCCACCATCTTCCTCAAAAACATTTACATCTTTGCTTCCACACTCCTGTGGCTTCACATTTACACGTTCATTTACTAAATTGGTGTAATCATCTTGGGCCACAGTTTGCTCGGTTTCACGTGCTTGGGTCGATGGTGTATCATTCACGGACCCATTAACAGCTTTAATTACATCATCGACCTCGTCTGTGCGAGTCATGCATGCACACGTTTGTACAGTTTGAGACCCGTTACACCTCTCTGGGGGATCCATTTCATAAGTTTGTTCAATGTTATGTGAAGGGATTTCAGCAGAAACCTGGATAGTGTTTGTAATGAAGGTCTCCATATCGAGCACAACCTTTTTAACAGCTCCTGATGAGTCATCGGGAGCCCTTCGTTTACTTGATGCCATTTTAAGTTCTGTATCTTTGACAACGGTTTGATGAGAACGAGTAATATCGTTCATAGTTAAACCGCTAGCTTCCTCCTGATTAGGAACATTACTTGGTGGAGTTACGGTAACCTCCTTCTCATAGGGAACGTTAACTGGTAGAGGACCGGTCATCTCCTCCCTATACCCTGCATTAGTGTGACTGTTTTGCCACATCTGGAGCACGAGGCTTTGGGACAAAAGCTCTGCACTGGAAACACGTTAAGGTGGCGGACGATGCATAGATTTGATAATTAATGTCCTCAAAATTAATTTTAAACGAGATGTTGAGTCCCGTATCTTCCCCACTGTCTGGTAAGACCTTATAAACCGCCTTCGGAAACTCATTACATGTTTTACACGATCGTTCCGGCAACCGAGAGGAATCATGGACATTATGGAAACCATTTTCCCATAACAGGATAACACAAACATGGTGTTGTCATTCTATATGAAAGGCGGAACATTTGATATTACAACTCTCGTCGCGGGAGTTATCATCTTCGACGCCATCAATAAAGATATCGCTTTCCATGGTTATTCCCGTACTCACGACCTCATGGACGAGTGCAATGTCAAGAACAAAAACAACCACTTTCTGATTCATACGAGATGCGGCACAAATATTTTCATCACAAATTATGTTCCCAACCGCGAGGATAATGTCCTCGACGAGAACTCCTTCAGGAGGCACACACACAAACGCATGCTTCCTGGTTAATCCTGGTTCAGAGAAAAATGGAGATAGTGGTGAAACAGAGGGATGGTGGGGATGGAAATGTTGTGGATAGCGAATGGAACTGATATTGTAACCACAATCATAATAATCCATAAAATTGCAATACCCATCATAACAAAGTTTGCGAGCTTTGTTTGACAGTGCAATTTTCCATTTTTTTGTGGAGCAAAAATAAAACAAATTTTGAATTCAATTTCAATGATGAGTCTAAAATGCACCTGTAACTCAAAATTATTTCAGTATTCTCATAATACATCAATCCTTAGTACTTCACAAAGCCTGATGTTGGCCTGGGATCCTATGGTC
Organism: Eptatretus burgeri; assembly: GCF_056783735.1. NCBI lineage: Eukaryota > Metazoa > Chordata > Myxini > Myxiniformes > Myxinidae > Eptatretus > Eptatretus burgeri. The sequence continues at coordinate 1,030,538 of NC_140965.1, forward strand.
CCGAGTTTGAGGCCCGTTGGCCGGTGAATTAACACCAGGTGGGGTTGACTCAGCCCATCATCCAATGTACTTACTCAGCCCGAGGTTGGCAAAATGAATACCAATGTACCGGTATAGGGGCACAGCTTCAGCTGCACAGCTGCGCTTCCAAGAATTGATAGCTACCCAGCAGCCAAGCTGCCATATGCCAGAACAGAACAGAGTACAGAACAAGAAAAAGAACAAGAAGAAGAAGAACAAAATCAAGAAGAAGAAGAAGAAGAAGAAGAAGATGAAGAAGATTCTTTTAATCTGAACTTCAGTTCAAGGATGTGATGAATTGCACTGAAGAGGAGGAATATGCATTTAGGGAGAGAGCAGGACAACATCGTTTCCATTTTATCGGTATCCCTTAAAATCTGAACCGGGTGTCGCTTCCACCGTTTTCTCCCCATTATTACTGCTCAGGTCTTAATCTCCGGAGCAAGCAGAGCAAGACTGAGCATTGCAATGCTCGTTGCGAAGGGAAAGGGGCACAAGATGCAAATGATGTGACTTGAGATTGTCCGAGCAGAAGCTGTTCCTCTCTATTCATTTTTTGTTACCACGAAAGAAGGGGATGATGGGAATTGTGGCAAAGACAACAGTTGTTCAGAGAAACTCACTTTATGGTAAAAAGCTGCTCCGGTCAAGACCATGGACACTTCATTGGTCCACTCTGACTCGTACTTCCACTTCCCAGTCTCGTGATCCCACAGATGCAGCCTCCCTGGGTAGCCGACCAGGCGATCGGGAAACTCGCGCCACACCTGGAAATGCACGCACAAACAAACTGGAACAAGGAACACTTTCACAGCCGCGTTCACTTCAACGTTCCAGTAAAATATCCATACTTCACTGGTTAATTAAAATTACCAACGGACTCTATTAAAGATGCAAAATTGTAATAATTAATTTGTCAAGCCGTCTCCCTCAAGTACTGTTTTGCACTCAAACTGCATGACTCATGTGCACCTGAAGGCCACTTGATGTGCAACACAAATAGAAAATGACAACCATTTCAATTGATACACATCTCTGGATTTACCACTCATCATGGACTTTTTTGAGGAGACGTCACTTCCGGTTGTTGGCACGCTGCTGTGTCAGCTCCTTCGCGGATCAAGATAAGTGTTTTTGTGTTTTGTTTTGCATATTTTGTTTTCGACATTTTTGTCAGGCATTGTGGGTTTTGTATTTATAAAAGGTGTAGTTGTGTTCATCACAGTTTTAGCAGGTATTTATATTAGTCTATTGAAAGAAGAAGGGTTAGGCCGAGTGTTAACTTTAGTGTTTAAAGCAAGCATTTGTCAGTTTCGTCCTTGGGAATGTGGGGGTGAAAAAGGGAATAAATAGAGCCCGAAGGAGAAAGGAAGAGGAGTACATGAAATGTGATAGATGCTCAGTGTGGGCCACATCAAGAATAGGGGAAGCAGAGGGTTCTTACTGTTGTAGGAAGTGTGAGGAAATAATCCACTTGAGGATAGTTATACAAGGTTGAAGGAACAGATAGATAGTTTACAGCAAGTAGGAAGATGTGAGAAATTTGAAGATAATAAATAGTTACAGTTGCGAAGTGAGGATTCTGAGGATATTGGAAGTAATGAGAGTGCATGCAGTGGTGGAGGTGCAGTCGGAGCAGGCAGTTGTGTGGGTGCAGTGAGAGCAGGCAGTGGTGTGGGTGCAGGCAGAGGTGAGGGTACAGTGTTACAGTGTTACACCCCCCCCCCCCACAAAATTGTATTTGTACCCCAAGTTTGGAGTTTGAAACTTAAAAGATGCAGCCATGCATACGGAACAAAGGGGGAGAGAAAGAGAGAAAGAGAGAAAGAGAGAAAGAGAGAAAGAGAGAAAGAGAGAAAGAGAGAAAGAGAGAAAGAGAGAAAGAGAGAAAGAGAGAAAGAGAGAAAGAGAGAAAGAGAGAAAGAGAGAAAGAGAGAAAGAGAGAAAGAGAGAAAGAGAGAAAGAGAGAAAGAGAGAAAGAGAGAAAGAGAGAAAGAGAGAAAGAGAGAAAGAGAGAAAGAGAGAAAGAGAGAAAGAGAGAAAGAGAGAAAGAGATAAAGAGATAAAGAGATAAAGAGATAAAGAGATAAAGAGATAAAGAGATAAAGAGATAAAGAGATAAAGAGAGAAAGAGAGAAAGAGAGAAAGAGAGAAAGAGAGAAAGAGAGAAAGAGAGAAAGAGAGAAAGAGATAAAGAGATAAAGAGATAAAGAGATAAAGAGATAAAGAGATAAAGAGATAGAGATAGAGATAGAGATAGAGATAGAGATAGAGATAGAGATAGAGATAGAGATAGAGATAGAGATAGAGATAGAGATAGAGAGAGAGAGAGAGAGAGAGAGAGAGAGAGAGAGAGAGAGAGAGAGAGAGAGAGAGAGAGAGAGAGAGAGACACTTTGACTTTTATGTTCTTTTTTTACAAAAGTATAAAAAAAACATTTTATAAAGGAGAAACATTTTTCTTAAAGACACAAAAGTTACATATTTGAAATGTACAAGGTTACATAATGTGTTCACAAAAGTGATCAGTCTGCACTATTCAAAGTGGTCTTTTGATTACAAAGTGAATCATTCGGAGCCCACACACTTTTAAAAACGTACATTTTGTTGATGAAAGTGCAGAAAGAAAATTGCATTTTAATACAGGAAAAAAACAAGTCCGTTAAACAAAGCCAGAAGGTTATCTGCACACCCTGAAATCTTTTCAATTTTCATTCTCCTTGTGCGATATATCGACTTATTTGCTGTGGCAATGAGAAAATTGGCCAAAATCACTTCCAGTGGATGTGTTTTGGAGTCGAAGCCAAAAATAAAAACTTTTAAAGTCAAGTTCAAAGAAAGCTTGGAGCACAATTCACAAAGCAAACCAAACAAAGGGATCAAACGTGATCAATTATCAGTATTATCATGAAATCCATCCCGGTTCATGTCTAACATCTGTTTGAGTGCTATGCTGGCCAGATCAAACACTCAAAACTGCTTTTTGTAAGGCAGGGAGAAGGAGATGTGCAGAATTGATATCATGGAGTAAGATAGCACTCGATATGGAAGGATGCCAGCCAGCATTGAGAAAAAATGACTGCTCCAAATTTGTCCAACCTGACACTAAAAAGCGACGATAGAGTGAAGTCATAAGCCTTTAAAAGTCACACAATTTATTCTCGAGCATTTTAGAACAAACAATACTGATAAAAACACCAGAATACTGTACATGTCTAAAGTAGCAAATCGGGGGATCGCAAAAATCGTCAAATTGTACTTCTTCCTTCTCTCAATGTCATCAGTCAGCCGAGCACAAAAACGGCTGAAGTGATGACAATGATTCTAGTGACGTCATCTCTTTGGCATTGCCATCACAACATCCTTTAACATTTTTGTCATGTGTGATTTGTGTGGCAACAGCAACAATTGTGTGAATATGTCAACGTGCGAGGTACTTGTACATTTGTCATGTGAGATGGTGTAATTGCTGTTGTCTCTCCGCCTCCCGTACTGAAGCCGAGTCTATGGGTCTATCACTTCGCCATTACAGACAGGTCAGTGATCTCTCTGTCTTCTACTGCTTCCCTTCTGGTATTGCACCATCAGTTCTTTCCGAGATTTGTCATCAAACTCCCCCCCCCCCCAGGTTTCTGCTCGACACACACGGTCCACCATCAACTAACTCCTGGTGAAAAAACTAAAATCCAGGATCACTGCTCATCTCCATTCATTTGTTCCTCTTTTTCCCCACCTGTGCAAGAAACATGCACATCCTCTTCAATGTCATTCTTCCCTCCAGGTCTTCAAGACAGCTGTTCACCACCATCTCAAATAACCCCCCCATCCAAAGCTTGACCTCATAATCTTCTTCCACACCTGTTAGACAAACCCCAACCCTCCCAAAATTTTGCTCTGTATCCATCTTGTCCACCTCTTGCATTCTCTCCTACCCCTCATTGTTATCTCCCATCCCTTGTTTATCCGTCTCTGACTATTTTCTCCCTCTGCTCTGCTATAAACATTTCCCCCTTCTTCTTCTGATATTCCTTTTGTTATGTTGCGTCCTGATCCGTTGTGTTCTCCCTCTTCCACGAACCTTGACTGTCTCCAAAAAAATTATACAAATGAAATTCTACAACAGTAGTTCCCTTTTAAATGTGCGGACCCTTTAATAAGCGCGACTCACGAGCCGCGATACCAACAAATATTTTGCGGATCACCATTTGCGACTATTATCGTGACACCGGGCCACATAATGCACCGAGCAGATGAATCCTTTTGGAGGGAGGACGGGAAAGTCCTCCTCTAATCTGAGCTTGATTCCCAGCGGGATAGTATCATGCTATAAACCTTCATCTTCAATATTTGTATCATAGAGGAGGTAATGCTTCAAAAATGAAGTTGAGCCAGAGAACTCATTTGTGGATGTTGAAGATTCAAGGGATCCTTCAAAAACAAAATACCATTGGTTGCTTGTGTCATGATCACGGTTGCCTCGAATCGTATCATGGTTTCCAGAATGTGAAACCTAACCTCTCGATTTTAGAGGCAAAAACTGCTGTTAGCTGAAATTTATGGCACCAGAAGAAAGACGAATGTGTCATTAATAACAGTTACAGACAGCACTACACTTCCAAAATAGGTTAATGCTGTGATGTCATCTAACTACAATAACCGATGCAACAATAAATAGTAATAATAATCATGTTATAATAATAATAATGATAGCAAGAAAAGTAATCATAATAATAGTGAAAATAATAGTTCTTAACACGTATGTTGTTTTTGAAGTCAACAAAAAAGTATAAGTAAACGACAAACTCGAACCAAAATTTAAGAACAACGACCAAACTGAAGTGATAAAATATTGTGATATTTTGAAGTTGGAACAGTGCTGAGATACTGTGAAAAAACATGTGGTGTAACCACAGTACTGGACAAAACAGGTAGACAACCACAGTGAAGGGGAAAACTCTTGAGCCTCAAGAGGATTTAAAAAAAACGAGAAACTGCAAAAAACAAAACACAAGAAACAAACTTGGTCATACTTTAAATAATATATTACATGATAAATGCTGCTGCTCTTTGCACCAGTCTCCAGAAACAAATAAGGCTTTGGCTCAAGGAATCCAGTAAAGAAGGGTCGGGGTGGGGAGTGTAGGAGGGAGGGGGTGGAATATGAAACCATTGAAGGCAGCAGCATGGCATGTTATGTGGATGGGACCTGCAAGGTTCCCAGCCGTGCGTCAGCAGCCGCTGGCTAGATGGGACTCAAGGGGGTAGAGGCTCGTAGTGATTGCAGCCAAGCCACAAGCACAGCACTCGCTCCCCTCCCCCCATACTTCCCTGGTTTACTCAGTCACATTCCTGCAAACTCCCAGTGCTGGACCACAGACTCCCCTCTCGAGTTTCCTTCAGGCCCAATCGGCTGTTTTTTTATTTTTATTTTTACTGTGTGTGTGTCTGTCTGTCTGTCTGTCTGTCTGTCTGTCTGTCTGTCTGTCTGTCTGTCTGTCTGTCTGTCTGTCTGTCTGTCTGTCTGTCTGTCTGTCTGTCTCTCCTCAAATTCCTACAATTGCAGCTGTTTTTCCACCATCACCCCAATGCTCCCCCTCCCCCATCAACCATGAGGTTCCTCCTCCCCAACACCCGGGGGACCCTCATCCAGATGAGGGGGATCAACCTCCCCCAACACCCTGTGGCTGCACCTCGCCCAACAACCTGTGGCTGCCCCTCTCCAAACACCATGCAGCTATCCCTTCCCTGTCGACCCTGCATCGCCCCCTCCTTGTCGATCCTGCGGCTCCTTCTCCCTGTCGACCCTGCGCCCCCCTCCCTGTCGACCCTGCGCCTCCCCTCCCTGTCGACCCTGCGGCGCCTGCGCCCTGTCAAACCTGCAGCTCCAACTCCCTGTCGGCCCTATGGCCCCAGCTCCCAGTGACTCCAATCCTTGTACTTCCTGCTGCTCAAGCTCCCTTTCCTCCCTGCGGCTCCAGCTCCATGTCGACCCTGCAGATCCCCCTCCCTGTTGACTCTACGGCCCGCCTTCCCTGTCAGTCCCATGACTCCAGCCGCCTCTCAGCCCACTGCCCAGGCATATTCTCGGCACCTTGCATCAGCAGCCTCTGAACACCTCACCTCAGTGGCATATTGGGTCCTTGCCCCAGCTTCTTCCTGACCCCACACATGAGCTGCCTCCTGGCCCATAGCCCCGGCTTCCTCCTACCTCCTCGTCCCAGCTGCCTCCTCGTCCCCTCGCCCCAGCTGCCGCCTCGTCCCCGTGTCCCAGCTGCCTCCTCGTCCCCCAGCTGCCTCCTCGTCCCCGTGCCCCAGCTGCCTCCTCGTCCCCGTGCCCCAGCTGCCTCCTCGTCCCCTCGCCCCAGCGGCCTCCTCGTCCCCTCGGCCCAGCTGCCTCCTCGTCCCCTCGCCCCAGGTTCCTCCTCGTCCCCTCGCCCCAGCTGCCTCCTGGTCCCCTCGCCCCAGCTGCCTCCTCGTCCCCTCGCCCCAGCTGCCTCCTCGTCCCCTCGCCCCAGCTGCCTCCTCGTCCCCTCGCCCCAGCTGCCTCCTCGTCCCCTCGCCCCTGCTGCCTCCTCGTCCCGTCACCCCAGCTGCCTCCAAGTCCTCTCGCCCCGGCTGCTTCCAAGTCCCCTCGCCTCAGCTTCCTCCTCGTCTCGTCGCCCCAGCTTCTTCCTCGTCACCTCACCCCAGCTGCCTCCTTGTCCCCTCGCACCAGCTTCCTCCCTGTCCCCTCACCCCAGCTTCTTCATCGTCACCTTGCCCCAGTTGTCTCCTCGTCACCTCGCCCCAGCTTCCTCCTCGTCCCCTCGCCCCAGCTGCCTCCTCGTCCCCTCGCGCCAGCTGCCTCCTCGTCCCCTCGCGCCAGCTTCCTCCCTGTCCCCTCGCCCCAGCTTCTTCCTCATCACCTCGCCCCAGCTGTCTCCTCGTCACCTCGCCCCAGCTGCCTCCTCGTCACCTCGCCCCAGCTGCCTCCTTGTCACCTCGCACCAGCTTCATCCCTGTCCCCTCGCCCAGCTGCTCCTCGGCCCCTCACTCCATTATGCTGCTTGAAACAAAGAACTCATGTGCTATCCTTTTATGTGGAACTATCACACGAGTATAATAGGCCAAATCACCCAACTGTAGTACTAGATAACTGTATCACATTATATGGCATTGCATAAACTATAGCTTGCTCGCAAAATAAGTGCAGATCAGTCACAATAGGAAATTTCTTGTTGCACTTCATCAATTTCATCAACATCTAAATATCACCTTTGTTTTCTCAGGCAACTCACAATGCACTCGCTCAACACCAGTGTTAAAGTCCTTTCTCATTATTGTTCATTCTATACAGGACCTTCAGAAAGTATTCACACCCTCCACTTTTTCACATTTTGTTGTGTTTCAGCATGAATTTAAAATTGATTTAATTAAAAATTTTTGTCACCGATCTCCACAAAATACCCCATAATGCCAAAGTGAAAACATGGTTTTAGAATTTTTTACAAATTAATAAAAAATTGAAAAGCTGAAATGTCTTGAGTCAATAAGTATTCAACCCCTTTGCTATGACACTCCAAATTGAGCTCATGTGCATCCAGTTTCCTTTTATTGTCTTTGAGATGTCTCTACAACTTGATTGGACTCCACCTGTGGCCAATTCAATTGATTGGATATGATTTAGAAAGAAACACACCTTTCTATATGTGGTCCCACAGTTGACAGTGCATGTCGGAGCAGAAACTCCACCATGAAGTCCAAGGAACTGTCCGTAGAATTCCGAGATTGAAATGTAAGGAGTCGTAGATCTGGGGTATGGTACAAAACAATTTCTAGAGTGTTGAAAGTTCACAAGTGAAAGCGAGCTCCATCATTAGGAAATGGAAAGAATATGGAACTACCCAGACTCTTCCTAAAGCTGGCCGTCCGACCAAACAGAGCAACCGGGCAAGAAGGACCTTGGTCAGGGACGTGACCAAGAACCCAGGAACCACTCTGACAGAGCTGCAGAGTTCCTTGGCTAAGATGGGAGAACCTGCTGGAAAGACAACAATCTCTGCAGCACTTCACAAATCTAGGCTTCATGGGAGAATGGCCAGACGGAAGCCACTCCTGAGAGAAAGGCACATGACAGCATGCCTGGAGTTTTCAAAAAGGCATGTGAAAGACTCCGAGAGCATGAGGCAAATGATTCTGTGGTCTGATGAGATGAAAATTGAACTCCTTAGCCTGAATGCAACGCACTACGCCTGACAGAAACCGAGCACAGCTCATCACCCATCCAACAACATCCCGACTGTGAAGCATGGTGGTGGCAGCATCAGGCTAAGGGGATGATTTTCAGTGGCAGGGACTGGGAGACTTGGAGGAATAGAAGGAACAATGAATGGAGCCAAATAGACAAATCGTTGAGGAGAACCTGCTTCAAAGTGCAAACGACCTTAACTGTGGTGAAGATTTACCTTCCATCAAGACAATGACCCCAAGATTACAACCAAAGCAACACTGGAATGGCTTCAGAACAAGAATGTGAAAGTCCTTGAGTGGCCCAGCCAAAGCCCAGACTTGAATCCCAATGAGAATCGATGGAAACACTTGAACATTGCTGGTCACCGACACTCCCCATCCAACTTGACAGAGCTTGAGCAAATCTACAAGGAAGAATGGGAGAAAATTCCCAAATCCAGATGTCCAAAGCTGATACAGATGTACCCAAGAAGACTTGAAGCAGTAAATCGCTGCCAAAGGAGCTTCTATTGACTCAGGGGGTTGAACACTTATTGATGCAGAACATTCCAGCTTTTCATTTTTAATTAATTTGCAAAAAAATTCTGAAAACATGTTTTCACTTTGTCATTATGGGGTATTTTGTGAAGATCGGTGACAAAATAATTGAACTTTAATCAATTTTTAATTCAGGCTTTAACACAATAAAATGTAAATATACCATCAGAGATGGGGAATCCCCCGCCATTGAAAAATAATTGAAATCAAATAAGCGGTTTTCCATTTATTACAAAAAAACATTTTTTTCAAGATGGCCGCTCCAGTCGGCCATCTTGGATCCAAAATTCAAATCGATATGGCGAACAGTTTATGAGTTATCACACTCACAGCTAGAAATGTTGATGCCCAGCCAGCCGGACGGACGGACATCCGGACAGCCGGACGGACGACCCAGGTGATAACAATATCCCCCTTCCACCACGCGGCGAGGGATAAAAAAAAGTGGAGGGGTGTGAATACTTTCTGAAAGCAGTGTGTGCACGAAAACATTATTCCTCATCTGGCTGCAAGTTTCATGAGTAGCTCAATATTGTCATCTGGAAAGTGGAAATGAGGGTAGGGGGTGGGGGGGGGGAGAGGTTATCGAGAGCTAGATTATGGTAAGTATGACATGGTCCGTGTGTTTCGAGTAGGTTAGATTGCCATGTAACACGGACCTGTCATAGTAAGTCGTTTTGTTACACATGATGCTTGAAGGCAGCGTATGTAATTTATAGACAGGACAGTCAGGGTAATATTGTATGCCTAAACACCTCTTGTTTTTGGGTGGCACCAGGTGAGGACTTCCCATTACAACGGCACATGTCACACGTGTGTGAAAAAGTTATCACGATCTGTCCCGTCAGTGTGTGCCAGACACAGCAGTGTAATGCACTGTAGGGCCTGGAAGGAGGCAACGGATTTATTTTCATTGGGACCACCCTATGGGCATGATGGCCTGGAGGAGGACTCCTCCCAGAAAGATGAAGGGGAACAGAGAGAACGGACAATCCAGAGCTCCTGGCGCAGGAGTGCGATGAAGAATTGTGGTGGGGTCACGATGGCTGGTTCAAGGTGCACATCCCAAGGTGCTCATCATCGCTACCTTCCAAAACGGGATGCAAGGAGTCCTGAATTTACACCATGCATCGTAAAAGGAATGTCCTCACCTGCAATTTTAATGTTTGCACAAGTGTGATCTGTGGTGCTAAATGTGGGTTCGGTTTCATTTATTTATATTTTATCATTGCATATAACTTTGCGTGTCCGCATTTCCCTGTTTGTGCATTTTGATCCACACTATTTGTTATGAACTGCTCGTCTTCTCCACTTTTGCCCCCATATTCATGATAAATAAACCTTTGAAAAGGTAAGAAACGTGTTTGATCCATCTGCTTCCCATGTGTGTGCGTCGATTTTGGTTCATTTGGGCAACCGAGGGGATCAGTAACGTTGTAGAATAACTGAACACAGTCGTAGGTTCGAAATTGTTAGGTTGTTTCTTGGGACAAAGGATATCACGTGAGTTCGCCTCATGCCTCAGACGTGACAATCCATAACAATAAATGTGTGTGTGTGTGTGTGTGTGTGTGTGTGTGTGTGTGTGTGTGTGTGTGTGTGTGTGTGTGTGTGTGTGTGTGTGTTTGTGTGTGTGTGCGCCTGCGAACCAATCACTGCTGGTGCCCACGAACCAACAAAAGCTACAACTCGTTTTATTGTGTCGGTTACATCTTTTTTTTTTAATTCTTATTCGCTCTTCTTCATATTTCCTATTCTTTGGTAATCACTTTTAGTAATATTCCAAACTATCCACTTTCCCCAGTTACCTAGTCGATCATCTTTTAACTGAGATTACTATCCCTGATAGGTTGCATTTTGAACAATGATTTCAACAGTTGTCAATATTGGTACGCGGGCGCCAGCATTGACCACTATTTTCGTTGTGTCTGTGTGTCTGTCTGTCTGTTTGTGACTCTCTCCAAAGCATCGCTCCGTGACTTTTGATGCGATCTTGATGAAACTTGGACACAAGCTAGATATCATGGTCAAGCTGTGTCTTTTTGTATGAGGGGCGTGCCACGCCCCTTGTGGGCGGAGCCACGCCCACTTGAACTTTTTATTTATTTATTTGTATTTTTTCTCACAATTTAATTTCCCAGAAGTTGTGCGTAATGTCCATAAGTACAACATATAAAAAATCCGATTTGATTTGGTCAATTTTGATGGAAGAGATAGGTTTTTTCGGTAGGGCTTCCTCAAAAGCTTCCACTAACTCAATTGTACCTCTCGTGGCATTGTTCAATAATGGCCGCGAACCATCGTCGCCTCCCGGCTCGTACAATTTTTTATTAAAACAAGAAAACAAGAGGTAAAGATCGATTCACCTTATACTTGCACAGTTACTAATTTGATCAATTAAAATTAACCTCCGACCTGCGTGCATGGGGCTGGAGAAACGAAGGACAAGATGAAAACAGCATCACTCGGGGCACAATCATCACAATATATCCTTACAAGCACCGAGTGTTTACCGAGTGTCTCCCTATCCTCGACATGACATCATATGCACACACTCTGATTTCCAGTTTTCAGCTCATTTGGCCAGAGTGGACAGAGCCCTCAATCAAAACATGCACCATGTTCTCGCATTGCCGAAACCAATGATGTTGGCATTCCACAACAGCCACTTGGCACGTGTGTAAACAAAGATCGCGTGCTATGTCCAATGGTATGATTCTCCTTGGCTGCGTTGAGATTTCAAACTTTTTCCCCTCATTCCGATCAAAAAAGATCGTCCTGGGTGCCGTTGAGCTTGCACGGCACGACCCCGGCAGACAAAGAATCTTGAGCCGAAGTGCCGGTAAGTGCAGAACCAGCAGAGCAACACCGTATATCAAGTGCCTCTGTCTCTTCTTTACCCCACCTCATTGGAACCAGGTGAGCTCAAAAATGCTTTCCCGGGCACACGGCACCTTCGATGTGCGCCGGTCAGCACCAGGCCCTGACAGATTTTCTCCCAAGCATCCTACGATGCGATATGATTTCAATTATGGTTGAAAAACTCCCACTCACTCTCCCTCCCTCTCTCTCTGTCTCTCTCCCTCCCTCTCTCGCTCTCTTTCTCTGTATTTTCCATGCACCAAGCATTGTGGACGTCTCTTTGAAGGCCAGAGAGCCGAGTGCAGAGGCTGCACTGTCAAATGCCCTGGGAAACCAGAGTTTGGCATGTGCCTGATCAGCCTGTCCAATGGGAAAACTCAAACATCGATGCAGTGAGTCAAGACACAAACATCCTGATTGACAGGAGAATATATTTACTTTACCCATGATGGTTGTTTTGATAGTTCGTTGCATTTCAGTTTCCTGTTAAGGTCGGTAATGTTGT
>NC_140965.1:1045190-1075190 GCF_056783735.1 Eptatretus burgeri
ATCATTACTTGATGGTACTGAGTGATCATCTTCACCTATGTTGCAGCATTTCTTTCCTCCTGAGAGGGGTGTCTTACAGGATGACAATTCCCCCATCCACAGTGCACATTGGTTTGATGAGCATGACACTGATGTTATCCATTCATGGTGCTCTCATGAGCATGACATGACATTGATGTTGGAGAGTCATGGCCTTCAAAATCACCAGATCTGAACTCAATTGAGCATTTATGGGACATTTTCGAATGATGCCTGAGACAGCATTTTCTACCTCCATGAAATAGGTGCGAGTTGATTGACTTTCTCGTGGAAGAACAATGCCATATCCCTCCTGCAGAATTCCAGATGCTGGTGGACTCTATGCTACGGCGCATACAGGCCGTACTAGTCGCATGTGGTGGCTCAATGCCCTATTAAGTGACTTTTTTGTATACCTTGTCGATGCTCGTATGAGAGCTAACAGACAATGCACAGCAGGGGGGCATGAGACAAGAAGGGTGGGAGTGGGAAGGACAAAACAGTGGGGAACAGAGACACTAGGAGATCTGAGGAAGGGAGAGGGATGGGGCGGGGAACATGGGGAATGCAAGATGGACATTACAGGGACTTTCAGGAAGGAAAGCAGGGAATTTGAAGGAGGTGGGTTTGGGGTGGCTTAACGGGGGTAGAAAAGATTGAGGATTTGGATGGGGGACAATAAGAGGTGGTGGTGAACAGCTGTTTTGAAGGCCTGGAGGGAAGAATGGGATTGAAGAGTGTGTGGGAGTTTATTCCAAAGGCGGGAAAAAACAAGGAATGAAAGGGTGAAGGTGAGCAGTGATTCGTGATTTTGGTAGTTTTACCAGAAGGGGGTTGTTGGCAGACCTTGAGCGCCCTACAGCAATATGATGGGGACAAATCACAGACAGAGCAAGGGGGGGGGAGAGACCGGAGAGGAGACAGAAGAAGACAGAAAGACCACCGACCTGCCTGCGGTGAGAGAGTGAGAGGCCCAAAGACTCAGCCTCATCGCGGGACATGCCAATGATCCGAAATTCCTTGGTTTCCATAGCGTGAAGCCGAGAAAGGTGAGAGGCAGGAGCACCAGCCCAGAGGGGAGTGCAGTACTCCATCAGGCTGCAAACGAAAGCTTTGTATGTGGTCAGGAGTTCAGGTGGGCCGAGGAAGGACTTTGCACGACGAAGGATTCCCAGTCGGCGACTGGCTTTGGAGGCCAGGTTGGAAATGTGACTTTCCCAGGAAACATCATGGCAGATAGTGAGACCGAGAAGCTTGAATGAAAGGACTTCTTCAAGAGGATTGTTGAAAAAGTGGATAGGGGTGGGGAGGGTTCTAAACTATCCTTTCAGAGATCAGAGATCAGCAAAGAGAGCAAGAGGATTTTCCGGAGAGTCGTCGAGATCATTGATGAAAACCAGAAAAAGAACAGGGCCCACAACGCTGCCTTGAGGAACTCCAGCCTGGACAGGAAGAGGAGATGAAAGAACTCCATTTGGGGCCACATGTTGACTGCGACAGGAGAGGAAGTCTGCGAGCTATGAGTGGAGATGGCCTTGTCAAAAGCACATGATATGTCGAGGGATATGGCTCCGATTTCATGTCTGGCATTGAGTACCTCCATCCATTGTTGGGAGAGCAGAAGCAGCATATCCAGGGTGGAGTGACCTGGTCTAAAACCAAATTGATGATCAGAAATCAAGCCATTGGAGAAGAGGAAGGATTTAATGTTTGAAGCGATGATGGATTCCATAACCTTGCTGATGATTGGGAGAAGGCTGATTGGTCTGTCGTTGCAGGGATCTGTTTTAGCACCATCTTTATGCAGGGTGGTAATGTTTGCCGATTTCCAAGCAGATGGCAGACTTTACATTGGTGTTTCCATTGTTTTTTTTGTCCCCAACCTGCACATTCAGTTAATGAGGTATTATTTGCTTGATACACGTGTTTTCGTGTAGAATAAGCATCGAGTCAATCATCTTTGATCGACTCGTGAAACAAAATGATGTGCATATGTATACCATCATGTGTTGTCTTTTTATCAAGTTTGAAAAACATTGGTCCATACATGTCTGAGATATGGCTGCGTAAGGACACACGGACGGACGAGACCCGATCCATAAAGTCCCTGTTTCGGACCAAGTCCAACGAGGACTAATAAGTACTTTGTATAAATTTAGAAAGCCCACTGCATTTCATGTTATCACACTCAGACCGTGCGGTTAAATTTTTTAACTACTCGACTATGATTCACAAAATTATTTGATTTGAAATCTTTTACCAATACTTTAGGCACAAACCTGGACCCGTTTATTCATCAACCTGAAAGAAACATCACAGTAACGTCAAGGCCATTTGAAGGGAAGGTGAGCTACCATGCAATGGCTCTATATATTGTTGTGGTTGACGAAATTCGCAAACCACCATTCAGGTCCCGTAGGTGAGGTATCTCTGTAAGTATATGTGTAGTTAGGCCCAAACCCGTTGTTTAGAGACAATAAATGCCATTCATTCAGGCTGCGACCCTTTTAGATAGCCGTTTTTCTTTTACTATCTTTATTTTGGACCAGCCGCCATTACTACCACCACAACCACCACCAACCACGTCTCAACAGCCATCACACAACAACCACCAACCGCAACGCCGCTTCACAACAACAGCCACGACCCTTGCCGTCACATCTCGCTCTCGCAACCATCGCATCACCGCCATTCCCGCGCCGCTTGTGGGCACCGATCCTGGACTCGTACAGGGCGCGCACCGAGCGGCGGGTGCAAAAACACCAGCCTTTCCGAGAAATCGGATCAAGAACGATTCACGCCGACTTCTGTTCCGTCCTATCAGCGAGCGTGGGGCGATTTGGCCCCGCCTCCAGGTGCGTCGGAGTATAATCGCTATATGCAGATTCGCGGATCAAGAATCATTCACGCCCACTTTTCCTCTGTCCAATGGGGAGCGTGGCTCCGCCCCCGAGCGATTCCTGATCCAAAAATCTGCATATGATTTCTCCTGTCGGACTATAAAGCACCGAGCGCGGGGCGAATTAAGGGTTGAGTTTCTGAATCGAGTAAGCAGTTGGACGGAGTTGAGAAGAGTGGAGAGTGGGAGAGTTGGAGAGTTGTGGCGGTGGCGAAGGCAGTCGAGAGAGTGTCTGTTGGGGTCCGGGGAGGCTGGAGAAGCCAAGGATCTTTGTGGAGGTCTGCGCTCGTGTCAGAGTCGGGGAGCTGCGGAGAGGGGAGGCCGGTAACGCGACCGAGGTCGCGGTGGAGTCGCTCGTCGCGGGACCCAAGCCAGCGAGATATCCTCATTCCCCCGAGCATCAACAACCCCCTCCTGTTTCCCCCCGCGCTGAGATAGTGTGAGAAGGGGGCCCCGTTCCCACCCCATTCCAGGCAGTGCCAGCGAGGCCCGCGGAGTCGGGGCGCCGCCGCCATTTTGCGGCTCATCACCAGACGCGTAGGCTCGACGCGGTCTCGGCCCCAGGCCCGTCTGCCCCCTTGTCGATGAGGGTGGTCCCTTTTTCTTTTGCTTTGAGTATATGTGTTGTCGGCGCCGTCTGTGAAGTAAAACTGTACAAGTGTTGCCGTGTGCTCGGTAGTCGGTAGTAGATCTGCATTGTTGCATTTGCTTTTTGTGCAGAATTGTTGTGTTTCTTCTACTTTTACATTTGCTTTTGGTGTATAATTGTATATGTGTGCTTTCTGTTTGCCGCGGAATAAATGTGCTTTATGTTGAACTGTTTTTCCCGTTTCACTTCGTCTTTTCTTTTATTGAATCTCCATCTTACTTCACGTAAAGGGTTGGTCGTGGGCTAAATACGCCCAATAATTAATCGAACCGTCGAGGTTGACGATAACACCGCTCGGTTATCCCGATAGTACGGAACGGGTCGCTTAAAGTGGCCCGTGTCCGAAGTCGACCTGCGGCGAGGTGCGATCGCCCGGTCTACCCTCCGTGTGGGTACTTAGGTAGGTCGAATTTGGCGAGCAACCCTATCGCACGCGGGGGGCCGATTGGCACGATCGTGGTGAGGCCGAAAGGCCCACCCGTGACTAGTTCCCGGCGTTAGTCCGAGAGGGTCACGACGGGATTGTCCGTCCGGTGGGCGACGTGCCGCGATTCGAGTTACGTGGCCGTTCGCATGCCGGCGGGCGCGAATCCGCAACAATATATATATATATATATATATATATATATATATATATATATATATATATATATATATATATATATATGCTACTGCCCAGTGGAGGATTTCTTCTTCAGATTACTGCAATTCATCAAGGTCCTTCAAAACATGTTCGTTGTCACCTCGTGCAACATTCTGATTGGCATATCCCTTACTTGTTCGACTCATCTTATGATATCGCTCACCATTCCTCTTTGTTTTTCCTCTTCTTTTGTTTCAGTCTCCCGCTTGAGGCCGATAGGAAAACGAGAGGCCATATTTCTTCCAATATGCTGCTAGGAACTGGTAGCACGCGTTTGACAGGCAGGAGAGTCGATGAGAGATCTTTCCAGCAAAACTGATATCTTGCACTACATTGCATAACTCCTTTGTGCTGCATGATCCACATTTGCAACCATGTTGCGTCTGTTTAATTTTCTCGTGGTAAACAAACCCACCTGCCCACCACAAACAACCTATTGAGGATTTTATTTATTTTATTTTATTTTTTAAACAAGGTAGCAGATCTTCAACTAGCATTGAGGAAGTTAAAATGTTATCACTGCTCAATGGGGACAGCTCAACAAAACGATGATTAATCAAACGGCTTGTCTTTTGTAATAATATCCAAATGCAATGCACAAGCTCAACGGCAATTGCTCATCGTTTCAAACGACTTTTTGTTGATTGAGCACGCAGCTTCTCAACTGGTCTCTGACAACTACCGCACTGTTTCTTTCTCACATTATCAAAGGCAAAACATAATAATCATTTGCAAAGACTCACGAAAACACTTTTGTACGAAGCTGTACGACCCAAAGCCATTTTGGAAACCGACATGAGAAACCTGTTGGTGATGATGACAAATGTGGAACACAAGCTTGGGAAAAACCAGGACATATGCGTGTAAGTGCTACGCTTTGCGATGTTTGATTACACAACATAGCAAGACGTGAGTAAAACCGATTGAAGCTTTCAATTGAACCTCGTACTGACGAAGCAATATCGAATGTGCACAAGCAAAAACTGCAAATTTTTATCGCGTGATATTCTCACTTTTCCTGTCATTTGCTACCCTCCCAAAGTCGCTTCAAAGCCGGAAGGGACAAGTCGATGAGACAACCCCTCCCAATGCAATTCTGTGAGCCAATAATTGAAAATGACAGACAAATCTCTGAAACATGATACTTCAGGGTCTGCACATCATGTTCAAAGTAATTAAAACTGGTCAAGATCGGTCGAAAGTCCCACCTGATGTCCTACACTTGGCCAAACATTTGCAGCAGCCGTTAAATCATCAGTGCAAAATGTGAGCAGAGGAAGTTGTTCGCCTGAAAAACTCACGACCTCTCACAGTGGAATCTACTGAGATGCAACTCAAAAGATAATATGCATCTCCACTTCTTTAATCTCCGTAGATAGGTGTATAACCAACTAGAAGGGCACTCGGTAGATCGCATAGCTCCACCACTCAATGCCTGATCCACGAGAACATATCAGGCCCAATACATTTTTGAAATATCATGCTATGTATCGTTTTTGGCCCTATCCCTCAATGGTGAAGAATCACTTTAACAATTAAATAATTCTCGTATCCACATCCAGATTTTCATCAAAATCGAATCAATTCTTCCTTGTCACACACCCAACATGTCCACCAAGTTTCGTCCAAATCCGTTCACAACTTTTTGCGATATTGTGCTATATATCGTGTTTAGCCCCATCTCTCAATGGTGAAGAATTACTTAATTGTGGCTCTGAAAACTTTTGAGAAACTGTTCTACTGTGTCCTTCACAATGTATGTGTGCTGCACGTTTTGACAAACGAGCAAAAGAGTAGCTCTCCATGGAGAATGTAAAAGGGCATCCAAACAATCACATTTTAAAATGTCTATCTGCACCTTGGACAGGAAATAAGATGCAAAATCATCCATCAGTGAGATCCATCCATTCATCCATCCATTGGGATCATACTCTGTGCAGAGCGTTGGTGCTGCCTTTGGCTATTGGGCACAATCCTGGACGGGTCGCCACTCCGACACAGGATACCAGCATGCTGGCACTCATTTTACTGACCTTGGAAGGATGAGAGGCAGAGTCAACTCCACCTGGTGTTAATTCAACAGCCGAGTGGGATTTGAACTCAGGATCCTAGGATCCCAAGCCCACCATCCTAACCTCGAAGCCAGGCATATCAGTGAGATAATGCCCTGAAAATAAGATCATCTGCAATGTGGCTTGGCAAAGTGGAGCACTTTGTTATTGGATTTCCCTGCACGGACCGGAAGCACCCACAGTCGACGGAGTTTACCAAATATTTTTCCTTTACACTCATCACAGACATCCTTATCTGCTCCCGTGTCAGCTTAAACATTTGGGCACACGATCCCCATCTCCTTTTTGCTTACAACTCTGTTGAGAGCTTCTTTCACATTAATGTATAGAAATTTAAAGTTGTGGTGCCAAGGAATAACGAGCTGCGATGTGAGACGTTATACGTCCAAATTAATGTGCAAGTCATACCTACTACTTTGTTTCAGTCTCGAGGCAACGTTGTCAATGCAAGCAGTAACTGGAACGGCACTCGGTGGAGCGCATCCCTCCGCCAGACTCAATAGTTTATGTTTTGTATCCCACTGATCAGCTGGATCTGCATCAGGACCTTAACCAACGTCTAATTGACTTGTTCTTGTCACTTACCCACTCATCCACCCAGTTTCATCCGTATCCTTCCATAACTTTTTGAAATATCATTTTTGGCCCCATCTCTCAATTGTGAAGAATCACTGAAAAAATTCAAGTATCCGCATTTGGATCTTTACCAAAGTCGAATCAAACAGTCCTTGTCACACATCCAAACTGCCCACCAAGTTTCGTCCGAATCTGAGAACAACGTTTTGAAATATCCTGCTCACAAACAGACAGAGACAAATAAACAGACAAACAGGGGTGAAAATATAACCTCCGTACAGCATTCATCGGCGGAGCTAATGAGAGTGAAAACTCTGAAAAACCAATGATCATCGGCGGAAACTCACCATATGCCAGGGAAAAGCATTTGAGGTGGTGCAAAGGCAAGATCACCATCTCAAACCTGGTCTGGCAGGTGATGTGAAGAGAGTGGAAAAAGAAGACATTAATTACTTTTTTCAAGGACAAAAAAACCAACAAAAGCAGCAATTTAAGCGAAACCCCCAGCAGACAAAACATCATACAAGGCGTTGTACAGAGGTGACAGGGCAGCGCTTGCTTCATTTACTTTAAAGCTCAGGCCCAAGAGGGTAATCGTTTTGGCATAATTTATCGTCTTACATGTGGAGAGAAAGTACTCTCGAGGATTGTCACCCATGAAAAAGCACTCCGTGCAGGCCAAAGCCCGTGCCTCATTTTCAAACTAACATTTACAAAGGGTGACTTTGATGTGTGCTCTTTTAAATTCCCAGGTTTATCATTCATTGCACATTTCCTTCAACCCCCCGCTTTGCTGCCAACAAACCGAGTGAGCGAATAAAGAAGGCCACATTGCCATGCTGCACCAACGAAGGAAAGCAATACGTGTTGATATACCAAGGGTGCACAGCATGCTCATCGATGATGACGTGCAAAACCTGCTGGCTCCGAACTTCCTGAGGAATCGCATTGACGGTGCGCATTCAAGTTGGGTTTTAGGTCAGTTCCCGGTTTGGCGAGATCACACCAGGAAACATCAACATCAACATCAACAACCAACCAACAACAACCAAAGATAACACGCAGTGTAACCTGGTATCAAGGAACCCACAACATACAAGACCAGACCACCAGTTACCTATAGTGCGGGTCAGAATTTGTAATTTGCTCAGGGTGTAGGAGGCAACTTTCCGACACGTCACGAAAGACGCCATGGGATCTTTAATGTCCACCAACTTTAAAGTCCTTCGGGGGACGGTGCACACACATTGATGAATCACCTGCCTCCAAAACACGAGGATGACACTTTTATAGCTGGGGCAGGATTCAAACGTCTGCTAGAAATCTGAGAGGTGAGTGTACATCGTTGTATACTATCATGCAGCCACCATTCTATGTACTTACAAAATGCAATTGTACAATCGTGGAAGTGAAGCTATTTTAAAGTTACGTGGATAGCAATCTGTTATGATGAGTTCTGCACAGACAGTCGGGCGCAGGAGTACCCTGTTCCTAAATGCTGCGACAGTAAAACACAGCAGGAATACAGCATGTGCCAAGGAATGGCCTTTATCTCTATTTTGTTTACCTTGCATGAAACGATGATTGATAAGCTGAGGAAACAAAAATTGGTGGAGAACAGATTTAAAGGGGGGGGGGAAGTCGGCCGATGGTCGGCCACACTGCATCACACGTGCCAAATTGCCAAAGTGTGGGGAAAGGCCTGAATGGGATTTGCAATTATGTTGTTAGGATTGAGAGATGTGTATGCTCATTGTAGTTTATTTTTAAAATCGCAGAAACCACATTGCCGCTTCTGTTTTGTGCTTTACAAAGTTTACAACAATTAAATTTGTTTCACTGAACCTTACTTTATCTCTTAAACGATCGATAACAATACACACATTATAAAGAAATGAAACGAGGAATAAAAAAAAATGATTTAAAAATATGCAAAAGCATGTCGGGATGGGTTTGCCAAAAAGAATGCAAACAAAGGTAGGGATGGTCACAAGAGATTATCACGTGAAATCATCCTGACATTTTTGTTCCCTGTTCATCCCTCCACCCAATTACAATGATAGTACATGTCTGATTGTTTCCATGTCGGAACGTGACCAGTGAAATATTAAAACTGTTCATTCAAGTGTGCACGATTCTGACCTCATAACCAAATTGCAGTTCATCTGGTGTGAGCATGATGATGTCATCATCAATAGCAAGCACGGCTTCAGTCTCAATCTCTTCATATGGAAAGAAACGGTTACTCAGCTTGTTCTCCTGGGTCTGAACCACACGCAGTGGCACGTTTAGCCGGGGCCATACAGTACCTGCAGTGAAAAAGAACAGGGACCGCACAGGGTACATGTCATCCCAACAACAGGAAGAAAAAAAAAAGCAGCAAAAATATATAAAAACCAACAAAGTTTGGGATCAAACGTATGTGTTGAATCACATTTGGGCCATTCGGGCACATTGACAAATTACATTTGCAAAAATGGTTGAATTTTGATTCTTTATCCCACCATTCTTCTTCACACTACTCTACGACTCCCTCCCAACCCCCTTCACTTTCCCTCCGCTCCGTCTCCCCGACTCTTCTTTCCCAACTCCCTATTCTTCATTTTGTTTACAAATGGAGAGTTTATGACGTTGCAGATATTAAGCTACACACAAGTCCTATCACTTTGTTCTGACCAGTCTACCCTTTAAGATCCTGCATTGTTCCGAACGAAAAATACAAATCAGGGCAATTCATAAATAGCAGCAGACTACAAAATAAAGTTAACTGGAATAATGAAAATTAAACTAGAAGAGCACTCAGTAGAGCGCATGACCTCCGCCACGTAATGTCTCATCCATGAGAACATATCGGGCCCGATGCACGTTTGAAATATCATGCTATACAGTACTATATCGTTTTGGGACCTATCTCTCTATGGTGAAGAATCACTTTAAAAATTTAATAATTCTCGCATCCAGATCTTCATCAAAATCGAATCAATCCTTCCTTGTCTCACACACTGGACCTGTCCACCAAGTTCCATCCGAACACGTCCACAACTTGATGAGATATCGTGCTAAGTATCGGTTTAGCCCTACAGTATCTCTCAATGGTGAAGAATCACTTAAATTCTAGTAGTCGGATCCAGATCCGGATCCGGATCGGCACCAAAATCGAATCAGTTCGTCCTTGTCACACACCGAACCTGTCCACAAAATTTCATCCGGATCCGTCCACAACTTTCTGAGATATCCTGTACAAAAACAAACAAACAGAAAGGGGGTGAAAACATAACCTCCTTCACCTTCGTTGGTGGAGGTATGAAAGCATCCCGCAGTATTAAGTAGGGGAACAAGTCAAGAGAGCCATGCCAGATGGTGTCCAGTGAAATCCCTCTTGATTAAGGTCACCTTGCATGCTGAGCTTTCATCACCTAATTATATGAATCACTCGTGTTTATCATTAGCTGTCAACTGTTATGTAAGTGTAACAAGAGCGAGAATTGCTTTGCAATGCATGTCCCCGACTGATTCGATATTTCCTAAGTCCAAAAAGGGCATAACTTCGTGGAAAAGTGAAAAAAACACCCTGAAACTCGAACTTGTTCACACCTCATCATCATAAAGCAATGTACCAAGTTTCTGTTGAATATGTTAAAGGGTATGGGAAGAAAGTCTGAAAAACCACAGGTGGGACTGACAGACGGACAGACGGACAGACGGACGGACAGATGGAGAGCAAACCTGTAGTCCCCTCCGGTGACATTGGTAGATGAATAATAATGCACAGACAAATACAACTTTCTGGGTTGCACCAAGCGTTATATTATCATGATTCCAAAATCATTAACGATTTAGATTTTGCTAAAATGACAATCACATTAATCTGATGAAAGAGAGCACAGAAATGGATTTATATACTTCGGGGTATAGGGAGTTCTGTACTTAACCCTAACACTAACCGTGACCCTGACCCGTCACATAGCTCAATGGTGATCGAATGGCTTCTTTAGGGTACCAAGCCTTTCAAGCTGGGTAAACGATTGTTTTTATTCTGATTATTCTTGTACATTATTGTTATTCCGCAGTGATTTTAGGGGTTTATCCCCCTTTTAAATTCATTCTCTCTGCAACTGCTTGTCAGATTCACACAAAATTTTCACCATAGGTGCGGCTATTCATGCAGAATGTATAAATGATAATTATGCCGTCATTGGTCACGTGGTGTGGCAGCCATGTTGCGAAAACGAAAAAAAAATTGGACCTCTGTATCTCCGAAACCGCAGCATGGAAAAAATTTAAACTTGGCACATGTGAAATACTCCGCATGCGGAATAAGTTTGATTTTTTTTTAATGACATCATCGGTAAAGTGGTTTCCCGGTCAAAATTCGACACGTAGAACGCTGCATCCAATCAGAGTGAAACTGTTTGAGTCATCTCGAGATAAATTGGTCGACAGAAAAAAATATGATAACATCACATGTCATGTGGTTAGGCAGCCTTTAAAAATGAATAAATAAATAAAGAAAAAAAAATCTTTTCTCCGAAACGGCTGAACGGATCGAGGCGAAACTTTACAAACACGTTCCCCAAGCCTTGGAGATACCAGGATGATCAGAAAGAATTGATAGGTCACATCGTTTGGTGGCCATATTGAATTTACTCCAAAACCTTTAAATATCCTCTCTGGAATGGCTGGACAGATCGAGGCGAAACATCACACACATTCTTCAAGCCTTGGGAATACCAGGGTGATCACAATTAATTAATGTCACATGGTTTGGCAGCCACATTGGATTGAAGGGAAATATTAAATAATGTTTTCTCTGGAATCACTAATCATATCGAAGTGAAACTTTCCAAGTATTATCCAACACCATTGCTGTATATAGAGTGGAAAAGATGGCGTCATAGGTCACGTGGTTTGGCAGCAATATTGCATAGAAAAACGACCCTTATCCGATCAATATGAAACTTCACACGTGATCCTCCACCCAATCATAGACGGAGTGTAAATTTGTGATGTGATAGGTCACGTGGTTTGGCAGTCATATTGCGTGGAAAAACGACCCTTATCCGATCAATATGAAACTTCACATGTGATCCTCTACCCAATCATAGACGGAGTGTAAATTTGTGATGTGATAGGTCACGTGGTTCGGCAGCCATATTAGTTTGAAAACCGATTTTTAAAAAATGTGAAACCACTTCATGGATTGATGTGAAACATATTACATATACTGGAGCAAGGGTCATGGATCATAACTGCAAAGTTTCGCATCAATCACAACAGTGGTTCGAGATATAATTTTTAGCTTATTTGGAATTTACATTCCAGATAAGGTATTGTTGTCGGGCACCGTCCGTCTCCTTTTTCAACTTCTCCAAACCGCTGGGCCGATCCGGCTGAAATTTTGCAGCACTGTTCCTCTCCTGACTGGTAACAGGAATTGCAAAGCTCAGTCCAGTCATATGACTTTAACTAGGTCAAAATGGCTGACGCAATAAATTTCTTCAAAAATCTTCTTCTCCAGACCCACCAGTCAAAATGCTACCAAATTGGGGTTACACCATTAGGACAGGGTTCTGATGTTAAATTGTGGTGGACAGGCCAATCACATGACCGGAAGTGTGTCAAAATGGCGGTTCTGCAAATTTCTTCCAAAATCTTCTTCTGATACACATGTCACAATGCTACCAAATTTTGGTTTCAACATTAGGCTAGGGTAGGGATGTTAAATTGCCGAAGTCATTCCGATCACGTGACTGGAAGTGTGTCAAAATGGCCGAGAGTCAATTTTTTGGAAAAATCACGCAACTTCCTTCAAAATCTTCTTCTCGAGACTCAACAGTTAGAATGCTACCAAAGTTGGGTTCCAACATTAGGCCAGGGCCCACATAAGCTCCACATCCAGTGTTCCTACATTTTGTCTGGTTTTTTGCTGCCACTTATTTTTTTGCTGCCACTTATTTTTTTGCCACCACTTATTTTTTTGCTGCCACACCACATGCACTAATGATGTCATCATTATAAAAATATATTCACCAAGGGCAATGGATCATATTCCTACTGTATCGCATGGACAGGTTAAGCGGTTTCAGGGAAATTGTTTTTTTGATGGGCTTGACATGGGGAATATTGGATGAAAATTTCAACATCATTGTTCACATGGTATTGCAGCCACATTGGGGAAAAAAACAAAAACTATCTGATGAATGTGAAATTTTAAAGATGTGATCGACTACCCATTCTGAATTTGACTTGATAAAGAGGACGTTGTGGATCAGGCATCGCCTCGTTAGACTCGGGGGATAAAGAACATGGGGAAGAATAACAGCAAGGGGGAGGGTAAAGGGGGTGAACAAGATGAATAGCCCTGAACTCTCAATCCTCAATCACAGAAGTGAAATGAAAAACTGCAAAGTCGGAAAGAAGTGGGCTTGCGGTAGGTTAATAGGGGTAGAAAAGATCATGGCTGTGGAGAAATCTGGGAGAGGAGGGGGGCAGCCATGGAATGGGCAAAGGCTGCAAGATCAGAGAGGAGGGGGTGGAAGACAGAGAGACCTTTTTGTGTTGTGAAAGTGATAGCCCAGAGACTCAGCATCATCACAGGAGATTCCATTGATTTGGCCTTGATTTAAATGGCATCAAGCTGAGCAAGGTGTGAGGCAGGAGCTCCAGCCCAGAGTGGGGAGCAGTACTCCATCCGGATGCAGATGAAAGCTTTGTTTGTGGTTAGGAGCTCAGGTGTGCCAAGGACGGACTTTGGACGAATTATTTTTGTTGTGGGATTGTGATGGAACAACGTCAAAAAACATCGTGATGCAAAACCATAAAAGGACTCGTGTCATCGTAATATGGTGTCATTCCTACCTTGTTTGGATGATGTTTTTTTGAGATGTCATTCCTCTATGTTTTTATTTTATTTTTTTCTCTCTTGTTTCCACAATTTTTTTAAGTAATAAAATTCTTAATGTTTAATATATTTTGTTATTTTGGTCTGGAATAAATCTATATTTGTTATTAAATTGTTTTAATACTTGTTTCAGTTGATTCGGGGGATGGTTTGGATCTGTATTGCTTTTAGAATGGTACTGTCCAGTGTCCACTCCCCCCCCCCCCTCACACAATCCTGGCCCGGTTTAGTTGAGTCCACATTCACGTTTGATTTCTTTTCGTAATGAAACGATTTATGTTTTATAAATTTTTAGATTTTGGGTTGTGTGTACAAACTAGCCCAGAGACAAAGTAACTTCCTCATGTTGTAATCACCATCATAGCTTCAGCAGTTATTGAGGTAGGTTGGGCTACAGTTTTACATTGTTTGAGAGGGGGTGAAGCAGAAGAAAAAGAAGAAGAAGAAGAAGAAGAAGAAGAAGAAGAGGTGAAGAAGAAGAGGAGGAAGAGTAAGAAGAACAAGTGGAAGAAGAAGAAGAAGAAGAAGTACAAATTGGAGATTTATGGATATGTTGTTGTGGTACTTTGGCGATGTATTCTGGTGCCTTTTTAAGTCTACAGTTCAGAAAACACTCGAGAATAAAAGTTATGGCTTTTAAGTGGTTATGACTTCACTCTATAGTAGTATATAAGCGTATCATTGTGTATACATTTGAATGGGCAGCCATTTTTTCCCATATCATCCCGCTACATGGAGTATTACCATACTCCATGATAAGCATCGTTAGATATCCACGTGAATGTGTGCATGTCTCTTCTTCTGAACCAAGACCCCAAAATGTGGTTAGGAGTTCAGGTTATGGTTTTACAATGGTACTGTCCATAGGTTACGGGAGGTTATAGTTAGTCAAGTTATGGTTACTGCCCAGAGGTTAACCTCCCAATAGGTTATAGGAGAAGCAGAGGGAAATAATATGAAGAGTTGTCATTTATATAATCTGACCCACAGGTCCCGACAACACTTTCAAATCCTGTATGATCTGTGCCAGAGGATGCGTTCAGGTCGCCGGGAATCAAAACTTGGTCATGGGGGAGACCGATGCTACAAAAGACTCGAATTGCTCATTGAATATGTCTTTCTCAGAACTTTCAGAGACCTCGGTAAGGGCATATGCCACAATCAGAGAGAAGGTGTCATGACGAGCCACAAGGAGACAGCGTGAAACAAGGTGCCATGACATCAGTGAGCCACTCATATGACTTGCCAATAGTATGACTACTCCATGAGTGTGCTATGACTCTCCTGAATGGATGAGGGTGTGGTTACCTACTTGCTTCTGTCCACTGACAGGTATTCTTGCTTCGGACAAGCCTGCTGCTGATATTCGGAGTCTCGTCATTTCATGCACCATGGCTTTCAGATAACCGAATTTGGCTAATGATGATACGTTTCATGTCGCGATACGTCTAGTGTGTCAAACATCAGGAAATGGTGGAGCCGAGGATGTGCTGAATCTCAGCTTCCCACCTCCCCCAAAAGGGGTTTGGTGGTAGGCGTCATACTCACTGCTAAACCAGTGCCGGGTTGTCCTACGGGTCCTTGGTAACCAGGGGCTCAGACCCTAGTGCCGTCAAGGTTTCCATCATAGTACAATGTGGGGGGGGGGGGTTGACACATAATACTTTGTCCCCTTGGGATAGGGAAAATGTGAAACACAGTAGACAGCCAGTTCATCATAAAGTTGAATAATGTGCCTCCATCGATGTCGGACAGTGTCGTTGATCTGAAGAGGGATTAAGCCACCAATGAGTGGCTCAAGATATTGCTGCAGCCCAGTGTCAGGTTATTCTACCCATAGCTGGGGTATTTTAAATCAGAGTTGTCCTTCTCCTAGGTGGGCTGCCTACCAGGGCTGACGGGCCTACCTGCCTGGAGCAACCTGGTTTTAAAGTGCTAGATACCCGCCTTGCACACCCCTGCCATCTGCTGGAAAACAGGGGTCAGCAAAAGAAGCTAGGCAGTAGGAGTTAGGTTTGGAGAGGCCAAGAGATGCTGACTGAATGGTGCATTTCATGGATGGAGAATGGCTCAACTTTCCCAACCAACCCAGTCAATCCTAACTCAATGACCCTCACTAACTTATTGCAAAGATGTCATACCCCTTATCATCCAACTGAACTTCCAGCTCTTCCATATTTCCATTTAAGTTCCAGGCATTCAAATAAAACACCTCAATTATTTTCCTTCCAATAATCATCCACTGCTGCTCCAACCGTCAAGCCACGTCCTCGGCCTCTCGTCCATGAAAGTCCCGATATATTTCTCAAGAACCGTCACAAAACCCTCCTTCAATGAGCACCCTGCCACCTGTCTGCAAACACTCACTATGACCATGCAGGGATCCCCACATATTCACAGAGCCAAGCAGCTCCTTCCCACCCACCCCTCCAACCGCTGGTTCACATCTGTCACTCTACCGTAGAAATCCGCACTGACTCCCTGACGAAATCATTTCACAGCATAAATTCTTCAAATGCTCCCCCAAAAACTCATGACTCCTCTTTAAAGGTTCTGAAGACACTCTACCCACATCGTTAACCTGCTCCCACCACCCCTCCCTCCGATAAACATGATTATATCTATACTAATAAAAGGCAATGTGTGTGTGCGTGTGTGCGTGTGTGTGTGTGTGTGTGTGTGTGTGTGTGTGTGTGTGTGTGTGTGTGTGTGTGTGTGTGTGTGTGTGTGTGTGTGTGTGTGTGTGTGTGTGTGTGTGTGTGTGTGTGTATGTGTGTCATTTATTGGAATCTACATATTGGGTTTCAGAATGTGGAATGGAGTCCTCCAAGGGCAGGCCCAAAGGGGGGGGGGGGATGGGGGCAGGTTAACGATGTGGAAAGGGTCCCTTAGGAAACTTTAAAGAGGAGTTACGAGTTTTTGGGGGAGCATTTGAAGAATTTGGGCTGTGAAGTGATTTTGTCAGGGAGTCAGTGCGGATTTCTACGGTAGAGTGACAGATGTTAACCATTTCAGAAAGGGGATCACGATTCATGGACCAAGCTGTGAAGTTTTCTGTTCTCAATGTTTTGGCATGCGGGCTCTCTTCAGGATCGTCACTGAGCCCAGGATGGCTGCCAACTGCAGTTTGTTTGAAGTAATATTCCCAGGGTTGGTTTTTAATATCTCTGTGATGTTCTTCTTCATCATTCCCACAGCTACAGCTATCACTGGTACAACTTTGGCATTCTTCAGTTTCCAGGATCTTTTCACTTTATTCTTGAGGTCTTGGTATTTGGTCATTTTCTTGAATTCTGCATCACTTAGTTCAAAATCACTGGTATTCACACCTCAGTTGGCAATGCCTTCTTCTCTCTCTCTCTTTTTTTTGTACCCAAGTATGATATCTGGTCGCAATGCTTTGTTTTCGATGTTCACGCCCGATGGGATCATTAGTTCGTACGTGAGCGGTACTTCCATGTTTTCAGTGATTGCTTTCAGTTCATTTCCCCACATTTTTCTGGGACTGGAATAACAAAGTTTTTGCAGATGTGCCAGCAGATTACTTTACAAACTCTGCTGTGTTGTTGCGTGTAAAGGTGTTCTGACACGTTTTTTTTTTTCGTGTTAGGTTATTAAGCATCACATATCATTGTCTTTGTTAACCCCACCTCCACCCCTCACCTGTCTTTTTTATTTTCCTACTCCCCCCCCCAAACCCTTCTCTCACTCTGTCCCTCCTCACACAAAACGTAGCACTCTCCTCCCACACATCTGTCGCTCTCTCGCCGTCTCTGCCTGTCTCTACGTTTATGTGTGTGCGTGTGTGTATGTGTATGTGTGTCTCGCACCCCAACCTCCCACAGTGAATTTCAACGCTTGGTGAGGTGTTGCTACCCCCGAGCTCCCCCTTCTTCATCCTCTCTGCCTCCCCTCCCCCCTCTCACCTTACACCTGCCTCCTCTCTCTCTCTCTCTCCCCCCCCCCCTTTATTGTCCCCATCAGCGAAACAACGGGTTGTATTTGCTAGTTATCAATATAATCGAGTGGGGGGATGTGGATATGGAGTGGGGGAATATAAAAAGGTGATGGGGGAGGGGGGACATGGAGAAGTTTTGGGACAAGAGGGAATCTGAGAAAGGGTGGGGGCAGAGAAGGGGCGGGACAAGGGGGGACATGATGGGAGGGCGGGATGGAATTTTTTGGAAGTGAAAAAGTAGAAATCAAATAGAAACTTGAGTAGTATTAAAGAAGAACATTTATGATAAAGGAAAGCCAAATGAGTCGTGTGTTAGAACGGAGAAAGAGACGAGCTCACGAGCTGGGGTCTTGGGGGGGGGGATAGGCGAGACACACACAAGAAAACAAGATTGATAATACAATCAAACACGATACAGTAAAAATGTAAAAATTGGATGAAAACACAATTAACAACAAAGGGATTAAATGATAACGTGAAGACATAATGAATCCAGTGTGGAAAACAGCTTCGATGAACTTCAAGGAGGTACGTCTGACCTAACATCCAACATGTTCAGACCCAGAATCGGAAGCCGTCATGGAAAAAGGAACTTCTGATAAGTAATTAGCCTTGTCTGCTTCTGAAGGGACTGGAGACGTCATTATAATTATAATCGGTCTGTGTATCCATATAATCAGTCTGCTCACATGCAAATCTACTTTAACATAGATTGTTCCTTCTCAGATATACTGCAATCTATACACCCCAAATAGGTGATATATTGTAAAATGCTCAGTTTTGTTCCTACGACCAGGGTTGGTGTTCCGACGACCAAGCGAACCCCTGCTGAGCAGGGAAAAATGGATGTAAGAAGGCTCAGTTTTGTTCCTTATTGTTGATGGCAAAAATGAAACTTTACATTACACAAAATGTTGAATGTATGAGGGCATGTTGAAAAGTAATGCCTCCTATCCTTTTTCTCAAAAACAGAGAGAGAGAGAGAGAGAGAGAGAGAGAGAGAGAGAGAGAGAGAGAGAGAGAGAGAGAGAGAGAGAGAGAGAGAGAGAGAGAGAGAGAGAGAGAGAGAGAGAGAGAGAGAGAGAGAGAGAGAGAGTTTCAAATGAAACAAAGAGAGATACTAACATCAATCTATATTCTATGTGGGTGCAGATTTATTTCTCAAGATAATCACCACTGCAGTCCACACATTTCAACCAACATTCAAGTGGTTTTGTGATGCTGTCACACGAGAACTGTACATCTTGCTGACTTAACCAGTGCTTCACAGCAGCCTTGACATCATTGTTGGAAGAAAGAAGTTATCCATGGAGGTGTTCCTCAAGTTGAGGAACGGAGATGAATGGAAAAGAGATGAAAATATGATGGATTGGGACTGTGAGGCTGGTGCTGTAAAGCAGTGAAAATGAGGTGACAATTGCTTCAGTTGTTCGTGCACTCGTGTGAGGCCATGCATTGACATGCTGGAGGAGAGCCATCCGCATGTCAGGCCGAACCCTCTGGAATGTGTGCCTTCAGTTTCTTTGGAGTTTCAATGTAGCACACAATGTCAATGGTGGTCCAGCTTTGGCATGAATTCTAAATGGACGATCCCCCTCACGTCCCAAAAAGCTGAAAGCATGACTTTCCCAGCAGATGCTTGCGTTTAGAATTTTTTCTCGTACTAGTGATCCTTCGTGGCAGTACTCCATTGGCCACCTCTTACACTCAGGATCATAATGGCACACCCATCTCTAATCTCCAGTCACAATATTGAGCAGGAACAGGTTGCCTTCACGTACAAAGTACAACAGCAGATCGTCACACCAACTTTGTAGAACTGAGACCTCGGGTGTCAGAATCAGGAAACTTCGTCATCAGTGGCGGGAAGAACTAATGTGCAGACTGCGCTTTGTTTGATTTGAATATTTCACCTGTTTTGGAGAAAAAGAGACCATATATATATATATATATATATATATATATATATATATATATATATATATATATATATATATATATATATATATATATATATATATATATATATATATATATATATATATATATATATATATATATATATATATATATATACAAGCTTGGTGTTGGCTTAGCGGTTAGGGTGGGGGCTTGGGATCCTAGGGTCCTGAGTTCAAGCCCCGTTGGCTGTTGAATTAATACACCAGGGGGTTGACTCAGCCTGTCAACCTTGGTTTCACAACATCCGTCTACCGGAAGCTGACTTTGAAAAGGCCGGATTCCTCGGTGGGACTCCTACAGCTCCACGAGATACAAAATTGCCTTGATCAATATCCTGGTTAACAGAGCAAAGAGGATTTGTTCACCTTGTAATCTTCCTGCTGAAATTGACAAAATTATGAATATACTCGGTGAGAATGGTTATCTTGAGCATATCGTTAAGAGATACATGCACAAGTTTCTAAACACGACAAAAAATCGGAAGATTGGTCCGGGCAAATGTCCAGTCCATATCAGGATGCCCTGGAAAGGGCAATCATCATGAAGGTTTGAAGTACAAATCAAACATTTTGTATCCAACACGTTCCTGGCTGTGCAACCCCGAGTAATCTTTACCTCTCGCTGTTTGCTGACGCCAGTCAACAAGGATGTGCTGCCCACCTCACAAACCAGCAATGTTATTTATGAGTTTAAGTGCCGATGTGAAGCTCGGTACGTGGGCCGCACAACACCAAGATTGGCTGATCGGATCAAACAACACGTCGCCTTGGCGATTCGAAGAAAGATTGTGAGGGTTAGAACACAACCAGTGCGAGCATGTAGAAATATCCAGCAACCACCGACCACTGTACCTGCTTCACCTGCCATTGCACAGCACCTGGTCACCAATCATATCTGTGCAGACCAGTACAATGCAGATATGTTCAGGATATTGAGCCGAGGTCGGAGCTCGTTTCATTTACGTATGTTGGAAGCAACCTTCATCCTTACCACCGATCCAATATTATGTCGTCAAAAGGAATTTGTACGATCTCTGTGTCTCTTTCAGCATGGAAAGATCAAGGGAAGTACGGCAACAAATGGTGAATGGACCTTGGGGGAAACCCATCCCCCCTCTATCCAGGATGCCGTTGCAAATGTCAATCATCGACGAACTCTGCTCCAGCCAATGAGAGTTTGAGGTGAAGATGATGAGCCGACCAATGGGCGTTCGGATGAACCGTGACGTCATTACGGTTGAACCAATCAGTATCTACCATATTGCGAACTGCGTATAAAGCACGCGCCTTCACTTCCTCCTTCACTTGCTGCAATTTTTACCCTGAAGAGTGCAGCACGAAAAGCTTCGGTCACTATTATGTCGTGTTTGTTTGTATCCATATAAAAAAAAAAAATAAATATATATATATATATATATATATATATATATATATATATATATATATATATATATATATATATATATGCTTGGTACTACAAAACTTAAACATCGATATAAACAGAGACATTTGAAGGACATTACCATAAAACAGACTAAAAACAAAACCACAAAGCTTTTCGTTGTGCTCTCTTCAGGTAAAATTCGCACAAAGTGAGTAATGATAAAGAACAGTCTAAAAGACACCTATAAACAAAGTAAATTCTGTTTGGACGTTCTCCACTGATGTGTTATCACCTACTAACCGTCTAGGTGGGAGGAGCCTGTTCAGTGCTCATCTCTTCAATTGGAGGTTGCAGAGTCTGAGGCGGAGCCGCTAGTGCTGTTGTGGAATCATCTTCATCAACATCTGTGAGTGTGAAACAACTTTGGGTTCCTCTTCTTCTTTGCACAAATAAGCAAAGTCAGTGGACAAACTCTTTTTGCCGACATAACATAGGGTCCGTGGAATAGATATGTCGCCTCTAGTATTCGGAGATGCGTTATACTTCGTCCTCTACTCAATATCTTGAATGCATCCACATTATAATGTTCAGCACAGTTTGCATTCTCAATCAAATGCTGTCCAATAGCAGATGCACACGATGTTGGGATTGATGCTGGGACCTTCCGACAAGCACGTACCGGCTGTATTCGTGTACCAATAGTGTTTTCCTGATGGACAAAGGGACATGCTGTTCGATTCTGTCAGTCAGAGTCTGGGCAGTTCTGTCGACATACCAAGCATCACATCGACATTGAACTCGTAAATAATATTGCTAAGTTTTGAGGAACGCAGAACATCCTTCTTAACTGCAGGAATCAGACGTCGAGAGGTGAAAATCACTCTTGGACGAACAGCCATATATGCGTTTGAGACAGATCTTTTGATTTTTGATTTGTTCCTCATATCTTTGCGACATTTTCCCTTTCCAAGGAATCTTGATACAGACTGGGCACTTTTCATGACCCATCTTCCATTCATCTAAAGCAGTGAGGAATTTGTGCATAAACCTCCTGATGATATACTCAGGATATCCATTTTCACTGAGGATGCCGGCAATCTTGTCCATCTCTGTCTGAAGCTTGTAGTTGAAACATATCCTCTAAGGTCGACTCACTAATACATTGATCAAACCAATCTTATATCTCGTTGAACTAAAAGAGTCCCAGAGTATACTGGCCGGTGAAAGTGGGCTTTCTGTCGATGGACGTTGTAAATGAAGATGCAGATCTCTCTACAAGGACGTCCAGAAAGGGTAAGCAACCAGAACATTCCAATTCCGTCGTGAACTTGAGGGCAGGATGAACAGAATTCAATTCATTCAAGAAGTGGTCATAGACATCACGAGATTCAAACAGGCAAAATATGTCATCCACATATCTGTAGTATCCGATGGGGGATTGAGATACCTGCAACTTGGTCAGCTTCTGCAGTTCTTGATAGCCAACAAAAATGTTTGTTAATGTTAGGTCCAAAGGAGAGCCCAAGGCCACCCCATCAATTTGGACGAACATAATGTTATTAAAGCTAAACTCGACATCTCTTGTAGCCATGTTCACCTTGTTAACCGATTTCATTCTACAAGCGTGACGTATGGTCATGTGTATCCACGCTTCCCAGCGATCCAAACTTGGACTGATCCCGTAGAATAACCAGCATTTTGTTCAGGTCATCCACCTGGTTTAAAATAACCACACCGGAGCCTTTGTCAGGTTTACAGATGTGGATTTCAGGGTTTCTTCTTAAATTCTTCAGCAGTAATGCATTCCCTTTGTAAATAGAAGTCAGAAAGGTCGTTGGGGCTCCACAGAAGGCATATACCAGATCACAACGTCGAGCCTTCATTGCCTGATCTGTATCAATGGAAACTGCATTATGTTTACTCAACTGCTCATAATGAAGCTCAAACTCTGCAAAAACTTCCTCTCTTTTAATGTTGTTGTTTGGAATGCTGAACCCAAAACCATGAGGGAGAACAAACCTCTCGGTGTTAGATAGGGTATCGTCCGACAAATTGATAACATGTTTCGAAGAATCACGAATGATAGAGCCGAAACGGTTCAAATATATATATATATATATATATATATATATATATATATATATATATATATATATATATATATATATATATATATATACACATACATATATACATACATATATACATATACACACACATATATGGCTGGATGTCTTTTTGCATAGAAAAATGCAGTTATGTTTTTTATCCAAGGGGTACCTGGACACCGAGCACACGATGCTTGAGGTCAAAGATGAAGACCACTCATGGGTCAAAAGCAAGCCTTGCCTGGTGCACAGCTACACAAGTTGATGATTCATTCAATTTTGAAGACGGACCTCCCAAAAGTACGTTTTTGTGACCGAAACAGTGTGCTGTGCAACTGTGCAACACAGCACAGTACTTTGTTCGTTCACATTTCTTTCAAATATATATTTTTTCATAATTGTCTTTATTCATTCGAATTCTTGCTTTTCTTCTTTCATCTCTTTCACTCTATATTCCTCTCTTTCATTATTTATCTCTCCAAGGAGAAGTGAATTCTTGCAGAAATTTTTCTGTAAGGCCCACTTAGCTGCACCTGGATAGGTTTGAGGGTCGTGGAGTGGCGGCTGAAACCCGAATCCGATCTAGATTCCTCTCGAAAACTCCAACTTTGCTCTTTACTTCTTCGGGTTCCTTCTTGGTCTTCAGTTTCATTAGTTCATGAAAGTATTGCAGTTTATCTTCACCAATGTGTTTGTAAATTGTTTGTGCAGCAACATAAGCAAGAACAAAACAGCAAGTGAATAAGCAAACCTACTTGGTGGCGGATCCTTGTTTTGGTTATTCCACACAACCAACACCTTGGCTAAGCTGGGTGTTCGTGCAATTTCAGTGACAACACGTAGCAAACTGTCAAGTCTGTCATAGGTGAGGACGACAGCTGTGAATCCACGAGCACGTGCAGGCTCCAGAGGCAGAAACAGTGGGTTCATTACACCTCGCCAGCACTACGCACACACAGGCAGTGATGGGATTAACCAATGTGGTATCTTGGACAAAAAAAATATATCAATATATCAAAAAAAAAGTCCATAAATTTGCATCACATGTATGCAGAACTTAAATGCTTAAATAACTAACATCATGCTGAAAATATCAAAACTAAAACTGCTTGAAATAAATCCACAATAACACAGGACATAAGTGATATGTATCAGGACTGGTGGTAAAAAACGAAATGAAACAACAAACTTTAAGCAGCTCTCGAAGCTCCTTTCAAATCAATATGATCTTCTTCTTCTCCTTATATAATACGAGCCTGGCAACACTGGGTCCCTCCTCCCCTCCTCCCACCTTCCCTCCATCATCCCATCCCTTCCTCCTCACACCCCACCCCGATCGTTCTGGACCCCCACCTCACCCCTTCCACTCCTCCGACCACCTCCTCCACACTCACCCCTTCCCAAACCCTCCAACCCACCCCGTGCCCTACCTCATACCACCCCTCCCCTGCCTCATCCAAAACACCCACCCCTTGCCTACCCTTCTCCCACACACTTTTTGAGATATCCTGCACACAAACAAACAAACAAGCCAGTTGGTGGCCATGGGTTGCCGAGCATCCGATGACCTTTGACCCCTGATCTGAGTTAATCTATTACTAAGTACTTACGAAATTGCAATCAAATCGGTTAACCCGTGTATGAGCAAGGGGGCTTTGAATGGTCACTTTGCCCGAACAATGCACTCATTGAGCTTTGACCCCTGACTTAGCCGAGATAGGTCAATATGTCCTGAAGCAAAGTGGTAGTACTCATTGAGTACTATGTACCTATGAACTTTCATTCGTATCTGTTAATCCGTGTAGGAGCAAGGGTGCCTTGAATGGTAATTTCGCCTGAAAAATGCACTTATTGACCTTTGACCCATGATATACTCGAGATAGGACATTATGCTTCCCTCAAACCATGACCGCTCAAAGTAACCGGCCCAGCGGGCCTTCACTTCGGACTCCTCTGTCAAGAGCCTACCACCCTCTGCTCTAACTGCAGTACACCGAGGGATGGGCTTGGATGAACGCAATGTGCGAATTCCCCTGAAAGCAGGACTAGCATCCCTTGACCACAGGTGATGCTCTACCCCCTCACAGATTCCTTGCATATAGGCCTCCTTGTCCACCCTCAGTGCACGTACAGTTTTACACCTCAGCTCCATGAACAGCTCAGCTCTGACATTCAGCCTGGCCCTGCGACTCTTGTTAATGGTATCCAGTCTCCCTTGAGAGACAAAATTCTTCTTTGCCCTCCAGTGAGTTCCAAGACATCCACCGGCAACATCAAGGACGGTGGTCTTGAAGGCACCCCACAACTCTTCAGGACCTCCCAAAGCACCCAGACCCCCCAACTCTCCACTCAGCTTGTTCGCAAACTCCGCAGCTACCCTCTCATCCTTGAGCTTGCCAAAATCCAGCCTAGGCTGGGATGGTACCATTCTCCTGGATTTAAGATGCAACTTCAGAGATGCTACAACAAGCCGGTGGTCAGTACTGAGGAGCTGAGGAATCCGGTAGACCCTGCAGTTCTGGATCATCCTCCAGCGACCATCAATGAGGACATGGTCAATCTCCTTTGCCACACCGACAGCGTTGGAATACCAAGTCCAGCGATGAGCTTGTGGGTGCTGAAACTATGAACCGGCCACCCTCGGTCCATGACTTCTTGCAAAGTCAAGGAACTTCGTGCTATTCTGGTTCATAGTTCCTGACCCATGGGGAACAACATACGTCTCATAACCATCCCCATCAGTTCCAGTCGATGCATTGAAATCCCCCAAGACTTGAAGTGTATCTCGTCTGGGGCACTGATCAACCACAGACTCGAGCGTGGCGTAGAATGCATCCTTCACGGTGAGATCACTCGCCTCAGTCGGAGCATAAACAGAGACCAGGGAAATGACACCTAAGGAGTGACGAATCCTTAATCTCATTATACGCTCGTTGACCGGTGTTACCTCAATTATCATTGGAGTCAGCTATTGGACACAGCTACAGCAACTCTTTGGGAATAGTAACCTTCAGAGTGACCAGACCAATAGTAGGTGTAACCACCCACCATGATTGACGGTTTCAGATGAAATTTGATGATTTTAGAAGTTTGACCTTGAGTTGACCTTTGACCTTTTTGCTTAAAAAATAGTTGCTTTCCAAATTCAAGAAAAAATTGAAACTTGGCACATGGCAAATACTCCTCATGGGGAAGAAGTGTGATTTTGTTTCTATGATGTCATAGGTGCCTTCGTTATGGCATCATAATTGCATATATAGAACGCCACATCTGATCAGTATGAAAAATTTTGAGGGTCTTCTCGGGATAAAATGGTTCACAGGAAAAAAATTGATGACATCATCAATCATGTGATTTGGCAGCTATATATATATATATATATTTTTTTTTTTTACTTCAAAAACCTTCCTCTGAAATGACTCAAAACATTGAGGAAAAACTTTACACATATGATCGCCTCACCATGAGGAACAAAAGGTTCACACATATGATGTCATAGGTCACATGGTTTGCCAGCCATGTTGGATTTACCTTTTTTTAAAAATTCAAAACTTCTCCAGAATGGCTGGACAGATTGAGGGGAAACTTCACACAAATGTTCCCCAAGCCTTGAGGCCACCAGGGTATTCATGAAGAATTGATGTCATGTGGTCTGGCAGCCATATTGGATTGAGCGAAATTATCTCTCTTGAACCACTTTATCAATCGATGTGAAACTTCACAATTATGATCGAGTAGTGATGGGGAATATATATTTTAAATTTCAACCTGATCGGACACCTCATCTGGCAGCCAGAATTATTTTATTTTTTGATCTGGGTACCTTTTAATTTTTTATTTTTTATTTTTGAATAAGGCTCACTTGGCTGTACCTGGATGGGTTTGAGGGTAGAGGAGCAGCAACTGAAATATGAATCCTATCCAGGTTCCTCCTGATGACTTCATCTTTGCTTTTTACTTGTTTGGTTTCCTTCTGATTCCTCCAATGCAGGACATTACCGATTTGGTCTTCCATTTGATTTGAATTGAATTAATTTTAATCCCATTCTAAATTAAATTGAATAATAATAAAAGTCATGGGTCAGGTGTCCGATCAAAGCGTGGTTGCATCAAAGCGGGACATCTTCGTACCCGGTCATCACTGCCATCAGTTATCAAGTGGCAGTTCCAGTTATGTCTCTAATTAATGACGTAACACAAAATACACTACACAAAACCACACACACCACAACAAAGAAGTCCCGGCAAGGGTCTGCAATCTCTAAGTGCTCTTTTTCTGGTTTAAAACGTTTCTGTACACTGCCCTTGAGGCTCGATTTGTAAGTCACCTTCTACAATTCCAATGGAAGAGACGCAATTCCTCTTTTATGAAGAACGTTTTTCGAGTTTTTTTTTTAATCTTGAACAATAGACCGTAGTAAACACAGTCATATTAAAAGATTGGCCTTTAAAACCCCTCTTAAATCGTCCTTGTTAAAGGGGTACAGACGAATACACAAATACACAATGTGTTTTATATAGGTATATTTAACAATCACTTGTGTGCACATTAAAGAGTAAATTGTGTCAATGAAGGTGAATATCAAAAAGATGTCAAACTATATTCCCCATTCCATTCCGAGTTACCTTCTGGGTTAGGGTGATTACCGGATGTGAGGTCACGTACCGTGACCTGTACCAGTGTATCATGACATCCATCTTGCTATCCATCTGCCTGTTGATGATGTCTCAGCAATAAAGCTGTATTTTGACTTATACTACGACTTGTCAACATAACATGGTGTAGTCGGCTTGATGAACATTTCCCGCTGCCATGGACGTGTTTTATTTGTCCTCAGTCAGCTTCTACGGTGGATGGGGATGGATTTCATCGCTTCACGGAAGCGAAGTCGCTGCATGTTCGTTCCTCCTTCTGTTGCTGGACGGCACTATCAATGTGTGTTTGGTCTCGTGTGACAGTTTTCCTCCTTTTCCATGCTGACAATATGGCTGGCAAGAAGAAACCACATCAAGTGGAGCTAGAATGGACAACACGGGAGGATATTTTCTCAGTGTTGGCAGTCATGAAGGACATACCGGCCTTGCAGGTCGAGCAACATAATGCCCACATGGAGGAAGTGCGTGCTCTTCGGGAAGTTTGTGCTCACATGTGTTCGAAATCACGGGTCTAATCTGCTCCCCAGTAGAACCATGGTTCAACACCAGCTATTCAGCACATACTCCTGGTTGCAGCCGCCATGCAGCAGATGAACCAAAGTCCATCACCGCGGATACGTGTTGACATCTCAGATTGTGACAGCGATCTTCTCGGCATGCTCGACTTTCTGCCAGACACGGGCTGAAGTCACGATTATTCACTCTTTCCATCTTGATCAGATGGATATTCATCCGAATAACAGATTATCTTCAGGTTTTGAATGCTGATGGGCTGCCATGTCATGCTTGGGCACCATACACATCTGTCTCCAATGGGGCAGTCAGCCTGTCCATGAGACTGTGTACATCTGCGATGGAGTGAGCACTCCATACATTGCTGGATACCTGCTGAATGATCTGTATTGGTGAAACTGTGGTCATTCAACATTGACCACTGATAACGTCATCAACGTGAATGC
This sequence comes from Eptatretus burgeri, assembly GCF_056783735.1. Classification (NCBI taxonomy): domain Eukaryota; kingdom Metazoa; phylum Chordata; class Myxini; order Myxiniformes; family Myxinidae; genus Eptatretus; species Eptatretus burgeri. Next base: position 1,073,975 of record NC_140965.1, read on the forward strand.
CGTGTCCACAACGGTCAGTGTCATGCCTAGTCATGAACAACTGGGTAAGATTTGTGATGATGACGGAGTTCGCCAACGTGTTTGCCACCGATGGTGGTATCCATCCTATGATGGGCGGGGAGATACAGGTTCATCCACAGAAGGGTGCTATCCTGTTCCAGGTGAGAAAAGCGTGTCCTCTGCCCTTGGCTTGGAGGAATACACTTAAGCAGAACTCGAGATAATGGTCCTCAACAGGATAATCGCGCCAATGGACAGCGAACCATCGGATTGGTGTCACTCACTTGTCGTCTCTCAGAAGCTGCAAGGGGGCATGCAGATGGGTACAAATCTCCGCGTGCTAAAGCGCAACATCAACAGGTCTGTTTACCCCTTGATCGCCCCAATGCATGCAGTATTGCACATCCAGGGTTCCAGCAAGTACACAACTTGCTGCTATGCCACAAAATGCTACTAGCAGGTTCTTTTGTCACCTGACTGTCAGCTTCTCACGGTATTTATGACATCCTGAGGTCGGTACAAATATCTCTGTGCACTGATGAGTCTGAACGTCAGTAGGGATGAGCACTGTTACAGGGGTGGCATTGTGCTGGACAGACTCGACCACACTGAAAGTGGTGGACAACATGCTGATGCACAGTGATGCATTCACCGGACACTTGAACGATGTACAGGAGGTACTTCTGTGGTATAGCGAACATATCAATGCACTTAACCCACGTAAACTTCAGTTCGCCCAGGAGTGTGGAGTTTTGTGGGAACATCATCAGCCAGGATGGTATTGCTTCCGAACCTGAGAAGATGCGTGCGATTGCAGACTTTCCCATGCCAACTAACATGACTGCTGTACGTTCATTTTTGGGACTTGTGCATCAGCTAGATAATTTCACTGCCAGAGTCACATCGGCATCAGCTCCTCTGTGAAGTCTGTTGAAGAAGTGATCGATATTCAAGTGCACACCAGATCATGATGCAGCGTTTCACGCCACAAAACGTGCACTGACGTCACTGCCCGTTTCAGCAAGTTTTGATCCTCGCCTGCCTAGGATGCTCCAGATAGACGTGTCTCGGCTCAATGGACTTGGATACATATTGTTACAACACAGGGATTCATGGAAACTTGTGCAATGTGGTTCCCACTACTTAAGCGATTTTGAGTCTCAGTATGCGATGATAGAGCTTGAGGCATTGGCAGTGTCTTGGTCCGTGTTCAAAT
>NC_140965.1:1080190-1087690 GCF_056783735.1 Eptatretus burgeri
ACCCTTTACGTGAAGCAAGATGGGGATTCAATAGAGGAAAAGACGAAGCGAAGCGGGAAACAGTTCAACACAAAGCACATTTATTCGCGGCACACGGGAGCACACATATACAATTCCACCAAATGCACACAGAAAAGACACAATGTAATTTACACAAAAAGCAAATGTAAAAGCGAAAACACAATGCAGAGCTAATACCGACTACCGAGCACACGGCAACACTTATACAATTCTACTTCACAGACGGCGCCGACAACACATACCCAAAACCAAGGAAAAGAATACCCTCAAGGATGAGGCGGGCCTGAGGCCGAGACCGGGTCACGCCTACCCGTCTGGTGATGAGACGCGGAGCGGCGATGGCGCCTCAACTCCGCGGGCCTCGCGGACAGTGTCTGGTAGGGGGTGGGAAAGGGGCCCCCTTGGTCGCACTATCTCAGCGCGGGGGGAAACAGGAGGGGGTTGCTGATGCTCGGGGTATAGAGGATTTTTTATTATCCCGCGACGAGCGTCTCCACCTCGGCCAGGTCGCGCTGTCGGCCTCCCTGGGGTGCAGCTCCCTGCACGACGCGAGCACCCCCTCGTCTGCCCTCGCCGCCTCTCCACAGCTCCGTCCCTCCGTTCCGACTCCAACGCACACGACGACCAGCTCCTTCCACCGCCCGCGAAGTCTTGACTCTCTGTTTCCGACTCTCCTACTCTCCTACTCTCCGCCTCTGGACTCTTCTACTCTCCGCCTCTGGACTCTCCTACTCTCCGCCTCTCGACTCTCTGGACTGACGAACACGGTCCTTTTATCAGCCCCGTAGCTTCGCCCTCTCATCTTTGACCCCCTCCCTTCGACCTTTCACCTCGCTCCCCATTGGCCCGAGAAAAAGTGGGCGTGAAGGCTTTTTGATCCATAAATCTGCATATATCGATCGCCCTGGGGGCGGGGCCAATTCGCCCCTCGCTCACCGATTGGACGGCAAAAAGTGGGCGTGTGTCGTTTTTGATCCGTTTTTGAAGCACAAAATCCATGATTTTGTACACGCTGTTCGGCGCGCACCCTGCACGAGTCCAACACCGGTACCCACAGGCGGCGCAAGAACGGTGGCGATGCGACGGTTGCGAGGTGTGACGTGAAGGTCGTGGCGGTTGTGGTGAAGCGGCGTTGTGGTTGGTGGTTGATGTTGTGGTTGTGGTGGTAATCATGGCGGTTGGTCCAAAATAAAGATAGCAAAAGAAAAACGGCTATCCTGAAGAGTCGCAGCACGCATAAATGACATGTATTCCCACTATGCAACGGGTTTGGGCCTAACTACACATGTACTTACCGAGATACCTCACCTAAGGGACCTGAATGGTGGTTTGCGAATTTGGTAACCACAACACTACCCCCTCCCCTTTTTACAGACTCGTCCCGAGTCGTCAAATTTTCGTGTGCCATCATGTGTAGTTTTCCCCTAGTACATTTTACCTACGGATCCCTGAGTGCGACATTCATGGTATTCGTGTCCCCAAAATAAATAACCTGAGGGCTGCGTAACTATCTAAACAAACTCACTCACACGGACGACTTAAATAAAATTGCCGGCGCTAGACAGACATGCCGGGGGCGCACTCATATGTACAGTACATCTTAACCTTAACTTACAAATTTTACACTAAACCATGGCCCAGGATCACTGAACTCTGCAAAAGAAAAGCAGTTAGCAGGGAGCCAGGCTGCCCGCATGCAGTCTCTGGCTCAAAACAATGCAGGTGACAGGGAACGTGGCTGGCTGCTCACACGCAGTCCAAGGCCTTCCCTTTTGAACTGAACGCAGTGAACCACAACGGTGCATGGGCCGCACAAACGTAGTCTCCGTGCCAGCTCAAGTGGCACACGCAATGAGCACAACGAATGGATGCATGAACACAAACACGGTGCACGGGCCGCCACTGCAGGCCCGTGTTGTAGCTGCCAACAGGGCAGTTCTTGCAGCTTGCAAACTGTTGCTTTTACGATCCTGGCGCACATGGCAATGAACAGGGGGGGGGCAAAGCAAAAATTGAACGGGGCTGGTGAACGTGGGCAGTGGGCATGGCATGGCAAAGGTGCAGGCAACACAGCCCGCAGAAGAAGGCCGCTGCAGGCAAACACAGCCGGCAGATGAACTGGCCGGCACAGGCCTTGAAGTACCACAGCTGCAGATGATCCGGCCGGCACAGGCCTTGCAGCAACACAACAGCTGCCGATCAAGTGGGCCGGCACAGGCCTTGAAGTAACACAGCCAGCAGATGAAGCTGGCCAGCCTTTGCCGTTCAGTGGAGGTTGGTGGAGGGAGTGCGGTGGTGCTGGCCACTTGGAAGGCGGGCTCGGACCTACCTACCTGTCTCCCTCCCAACCTATCGCCTTTGCCTGTCACTGTACATACCCACTCCCTTAATTTGTGAAAAACCCCAATTTAGCCCCAACTTATTTTTTTTGTTGTTTTTATTTTTACTTCCCCACTATAAATCGTCCCCTAACCCCCTTTATCGTCCTTGTTCGGCTAACCTATCCTGTCACCTAGCCTACTCCCAACCCCTACGTTCCCTTCCCGGAGGGGAATAAGGGAGAGCTAGCGTCCTGTGTCGAGGCCCAACGAAGCCTCAGAATGGCCTCCCCAGAGTTCAGCGATCTAACCCAAAGTGGGTCCAGCGGCCCACAACGAGAGCGAGGGGATGGATGGTGCGGAGGGGTACACTTCCTAATCTACCCTAACCATTAACTGTTAAACTACCCCGGGGCTTTCAACAGGCGCCCCGCGCTTAAGCTATTGGTTCTAACAACCCAGATTCCCGTCGTCTGTGTTGGTGTCCTCACAATTTCGGGCCTCGCCCCCCAATTTTCTCTCCGTGCCCTCACACGGTCTCCTGGCTGGGACACGTGGCTCCCTTTGGCAGGCACGACCCTCTGCCGAATCTCCCGCTATGGCACCCCCGGGCACTACACTGCCTCCGAGCCTACCAGCTCCCTAACACCGGGGAGTGCCCCCCATGGCACCTCCCCTGAAACGCACATGTGGCAGGCCGGCCTCCCGGGCCCCTTTCCGAGGGTCACCCGTGCCCACAACACTGCCCACGCGGCTAATGGCGCCCCGGGCCCCCGCACCAAGCAGGCGCACCCGTGCCCACTACTCTATCCCGGCCCCCCATGGGCCCATGGCCTACCGCGGCCGACTAGCCTGGTGCCCGGGGTACCCACTCAGCGATACTCACCTTTCGCAGCCACGCTCCCAAGCCCGTCAACAGGGCTCCTGCACCCCTCCAAATGGGTTTCGAGCCTACATTCCCACCAACAGCAAAACGACCTCCATTTTTGTTAATTTGACTAACCCCCTAACTCACTTTACTCTGACCCCGGGGTCCCTTGGGCGGGAGTCACTCCTCCCCCAATCACTCATCGCACCATGCATTCCCTATTCGCTCCATACACACAGACCCGCTGGCCTCACTCACTCACCAAGTACTCACCTCACAACTCACCAACTCTTCAACACACTCACCGCTGAACTCTGCCATCCTCCTAACTACATCCCCTAACTAACTCGTGCTCCCACGTCGTCCCTTAAACTACAGCACGTTCCATTTAACACTACGTAGCTAAGCTACGTCCCCTCTACACATCCACAAGTTTGTCACTGTCTTCTAACTCAAAAATTCATTTTATTTCCCAACCTAAAGCTCACTAAATCCCTCTAACTAATCCATTCCACGGACTCCATGAGGACTTACCCCTGCCCCATGAAGTCGGTCTAGCTAAGCTAACCCTTCCCCCTAACTCGTTTCCATCCTGTGCCCAGGGTCAAGGGGGTCTTCCACCCTTTGCCCAGGAATCCTGTGCACCCGAAAGTGAGGCTTGTTTTTTTTTTTTTTTTTTTTTTCATGCGCAGCACCTGCGCGGCAACTCAGAGCTCGCGCACTTTACACCTGCCCGTGACGTCATGCAGCTGCACGTGTTCCTCGTCCCTCCTTGGACGGTACCATCCGGCAGAGATACCCCTCCTGCCGGATTCCAACCACACGTGCAGCCATGACGTCACCGTGCGCAAAAAAAAAAAAAAACACAAGCCCCACGTCTCGAGGGGTTCCCCACGCGAACACATGTGCTTTGCCCGTTGGAGCTTAACACACACGATCGCGTGGAGAACCCGTCCGGTCCAAATCCGTTTACCTGCCTAAACTTTGTCCGTCCGCGGGATCGGCAAATCCACCGCGTGCGTTTCTGGACCGGGACTTCACTCTCGCAAGCGAGCACGTGGCGGTCTCGTGCGTTGCACAGCACGAACCTCGTGCTCACTGCTGGGTGAACCCGGCACGGTCCTCGAAACAACTCCAGCCGCTACTCGGCTTTCTCTCCTCTGTCGCCGTCTCCATTCCACACACGCATACCTGCGTGTTACGACGCACACAGTCCACTCCATCACATTCACACCGGGAGATGCGGCTGCGTGCTCCCGCATGCCAACCGACATCTCCCTCACATACCGCTCTCTCACACACACGGTCTCCCTTGCATTCAGCGACCTTGCACACAGCCGTTCACTCACGCGTGCCTCACTACTCACACAAACCATACTACTTACACACGCGGGGGCACTCACCCGCGGTGCCTCACTCATACACCGTGCCTCACTCACACACGCGGGGGCACTCATCCGCGGTGCCTCACTCACACATGCGTCGGCACTCAACCGCGGTGCCTCATCCATACACCGTCCCTCACTCACACACGCGGGGGAACTCAACCGCGGTGCCTCATCCACACACGGTGCCTCACCCACACACGCGGGGGCACTCACCCGCGGTACCTCACTCATACACACGGCGACACTCAAACACGCGGTCTCTTCCACACACGGTGCCTCACCCACACACGCGGGGGCACTAACCCGCGGTGCCTCATCCACACACGGCGTGCTGGGAAGCACGTACTCTGGCACAATCGCCACCTCACCATTCACACACGGGGTCGCTTCCACACACGGGGACACACTCACACCTTGCACCACACACACAGGGACAACCACACTGGGGATTCGTGTCCCCACAAGGGTCTCCGGGGCCTCTATACCCCCCAAGCTCTCCGTGCACCCGTCCACAGCACCCCTTCCCTCAACCTCGCAAAGCACGACCGAACTCACCTGGTCGTGACTCGCCTCAAGGGGGCATACTCCCTCCCCTCGTTCCTGGAGGAGGCCATCCAGGTGCTCGCACTGGGTCCCCACACAGTCCGCCAGCTCACCCCCATGATCCTCCACTACCTCCGTGTGTGTGTGCGCGTCACTTACCCCGTCTTCATCGTGCAGTCTCTCCTCTATTTTTTTTGTCTCCCGTGTCTCTATACATTTTCTCTCCTGGTTCCTTTTTTCTGTCTCTTCCTGGTTCCTTTTTCCTTCCCATCTGAGTCGTTCTTTCTCTCTGAGCCCCATTAGCTGTTCGTTCTCCCTCCGGAGCTCCTCAATCTCCGTTGACTCCAGTCTCGCTCTCCGTTTTTGTTGTTCAATTTCACACTCATAGAGTTGTTGTTTTCTCTCCCACTGTTCCTCCTGCTCTTTGTTTTCCAATCTCATCGTTTCTTTCAATTGGCTCATTTCCTTCCTGTGTTTCATTCGCTGTTCTCTCACAACTCTTCCTCGTTTCCTCTCCTGTCCTTCCTTCTCCAGTTTCATGGTTTGCTTCATTTGGTTAATCTCCTTTTTGTGTTTCATTTGCTGCTGTCTCATTACTCTTCCTTGTTTCCTCTCCTGTCTTTCCTTATCCAGTTTTATTGTTTGCTTCATTTGGTTAATCTCCTTTTTGTGTTTCATTTGCTGCTGTCTCATTACTCTTCCTCGTTTCCTCTCCTGTCCTTCCTTCTCCAGTTTCATGGTTTTCTTCATTTGGTTAATCTCCTGTTTGTGTTTCATTTGCTGTTCTTTGTCTATCTCGTACTCCAGCCTCAGCTTTTCTTCCAATTGGTCAACCTCAGATTCATGTTCTTTTTGTTTTCTATTCCATTGTTCCTCTCGTTCTTCCCTCTCCAATCTCGTTGTGTCCTTCAATCTCCTGATTTCTCCTTCCTGCTTCATTCCTTGCTCCTTTACTTTCTCCTCGTATTCAAACCTATTTTTTTTCTTTTGTCGTTCAGTTTCAAATTCATACTCTTTCAGTTTTCTATTCCACTGTCTTTCTTGTTCCTCCTTCTGCAATCTCGTCATTTCTTTCAACTGACTGATTTCTTTCTCCTGTCTCATTCGTTCTTCCTTCATTACTCTTTCTTGTTCCTCATTCTTTAGTCTGGCCTTCGCTTCCAGCTGTTCGATCTGTACAGTGTGGTTTCTTAAAGTTTCATTTTCCGTTCTCTTCCTTTCCTCTTTTAACACTCTCAGTTCGTTTTGTAGTTCCCTCTCTTTGTTTTGGTGTTTCTGTAACTCAGAAACTTTCTTTTCCAATTCCTTTCTCATCTCCGCACACTCAGACTTTGCTTTGGCTTCTAACTGTTCTTCCGGCTTGCGCTTGTGGTTTTCTACCCGTCTTCCCAGTTCCTCTGTCTCCGTTTTTCCCTCCAGTCCCAGCTTATCAACTCTCTTCGTCATGTCTTGAAGTCTTTTCTCACACTCCACCGTTTCGACCTTCAATCCCTCCTCTGTCTCCTCCTGGCTTTCTTTTAATTGGTTTTTCGCTTCGAGTGCGTTTCCATCCATTTTTTTATTTTCCATTTGTTGCGTATTTCTCTTCATTTCGTTGTTCCCTTCTTTCATTCCGTCAATTATGCTCTGCACGAGTTCCATAACGTGCTGTATTGTCACCTGCCCTGGCCACTCCCACTGACTGCATTTAGCGGTGGGGTTATAATAAAAAAACCGACCAGATGAACGGCATCGATGCCTTTCCCAACCTTCTGGTACGGGTTTCTCTTGCACGGTGATCTCGTCCTGAGCCATGGATTCTACATTACTATTACACATACCTAATCCACCCGGCACCCGCTCGCCTTGAGACGCCATCTTGCTTCTCGTGAAGGGTTAATTTCGCTCGCTCGTAATTTGGAGGGAATCGGGGGTCGCTTCTCTCACCCCTGGACCGATTCCCGTGAATTTAGCCGGAGACAGGAGAGCCCGTTTTCCTGTTCTCCGATACCAGTGCCGCGAGGAGGGCGATGAATTTGTATCCCACTTCTGACACCAGTGTTGCGGTATTCGCGCCCGCCGGCGTGCTGACGGCCACGTAACTCGAATCGCGGCACGTCGCCCACCGGACGGACAATCCAGTCGTGACCCTCTCGGACTAACGCCGGGAACCAGTCACGGGTGGACCTTTCGGTCTCACCGCGATCGAGCCAATCAGCCCCGCGTGGGATAGGGTTGCTCGCCAAATTCGACCTACCTAAGTACCCACGCGGAGGGTAGACCGGGCGATCGCACCTCGCCGCAGGTCGACTTCGGACACGGGCCACTTAAGCGACCCGTTCCGTACTATCAGAATAACCGAGCGGTGTTATCGTCGACCTCG
>NC_140965.1:1092690-1143993 GCF_056783735.1 Eptatretus burgeri
GAAGCCACCCTCATAGGCAAGGGGGGCAGACGGGCCCGTAGGCCAATGTGTGCGCAGGACCTGAAGCAGCGGTCAGGTCCACGAGACCGGGGGGGGGGGTCCTACCCGCATCCTCGTGATGAGCCGCAAATGTGGCTGCGCGGCGGTGCCCCGACTTCGTGCTCCTTCGCGGGTTTCGTTGGCACCGCTTGGAGTGGGGTGGGAACGGGGCCCCCTTTTTGCACTATCTCAGCGCGGGGGAAAGGGGTGGAAATGTTGATGCCCTGGGGGAAGGAGAATGGTTGGCTGGCTTGGGTCCCGCGACGAGCGATCCCACCGCGACCTCGTCGCCGACCGCCGTCTTCCCTGCCTCGGACCAGAGCTCCTTGGACTCTTCCCCCAATTCTCCTCAGCCGACTGCAGAAAACCACCTTGACGCCTTCGCCTCCCGACTCCACTCCGCTCTCCAACCCGACTTGACTGCCTCGCAACAACTCCAACTAAAAACTAACTCTCTGCGCAACAACTCTTCTCATTCGCCTCACGCTCGCCGTTTTATAGGCTGGCAGGAGAAAACAATATGCACATTTCCGGATCAGGATCTCCTCAAGGGCGGAGCCACGCTCGCCGATTGGACGGAGGAAAAGGGGCGTGAATCTCCCTTGATCCTAGAATTTGCATATCTCGATTCCAGACAGACGCGCCTGGAGGCGGGGCCAAGCCGCCCCGCGCTTCCTAATTGGACGGATCAGAAGTGGGCGTGTGGCATTCCTGATCCGAATTCTCCTTGGAAAGGCCGCTATTTGCACTCGCGGCTCGGCGCGTATCTTGTACGGGCCCAGGACAGCCCGACGCTCGGTGCTCACAGGTGGTGCGGGAATGGCTATAGAAGGAGGGAGGTGAAGGTGGTGGAGGGTTTCCGGCGGTGGCCGATGGCCATGGTGCCGTTTGGAATGGCGGTGATGCGATGTTTGCGGGAGCGAGTTGTGAAGGTAAAGGTCGTGGCTGTTGGCGTTGTTGTTGTTGTTGTTGTTGTTGTTGTTGTTGTTGTTGTCTGATGGTTGGAGCGTGGTTGGTTCAAAATAAAGATAGAACAGAAAAACGGCTATCTCAAAGCGTCGCAGCCCGAATGAATCACATTATTTCCCTCTAAACAACGGGTTTGGGGCTAACTACACATGTACTTCAGAGATATCTCACCTACGGGACCTGAATGGTGATTTGCGAATTTCCACAGCCGTAACAAAATATATATATATATATATATATATATATATATATATATATATATATATATATATATATATATATATATATATATATATATATATATATATATATATATATATATATATATATATATATATATATATATATATATATATATGTTGTTGTTCGTCTTTCGGCTGCTCCCGTTAGGGGTCGCCACAGCGGATCATCCGTTATGATCCGCATACTGATTTGGCAGAGGTTTTACGCCGGATGCCCTTCCTGACGCAACCCTGGTCGCCTCTTACGACACAGGGATATGGATTGGGTTTCGCCATGATTCCGGGCTGCCCTACACCCTCTCATAGCGCGGCCCAGTGCAGAGCACCCGTCCTCAAGCGATCCTCCAACCCAAGCCTCCGAGTAGCCGGATTACAGGCGCACGCCACAACGCCCGGTTATATATATATATATATATATATATATATATATATACATATATATATATATATATATATATATATATATATATATATATATATATATATATATATATATATATATATATATATATATATATATATATATATATATATATATATATATATATATATATATATATATATATATTGTTGCGAATCTTGACGCCATGAGCAAACAACAGCCAGAGTCCCTATAGATCAGTTATATATGTAAGTATGTGTTTCTAGTCGTACTGCAGCATAGCAAACCAATTGTTCGACTTTTCATAAAAGCACCAAAATTGGTGCATATGTTGACTAATGTATTCTGAACAATTCTGGATATGGAGCCACTCGAGATTTTGCCTTGGTCAGCTTTGGCGGCCATTTTCCAAAATCGCCGCCATTCTACTTTAACAACATGGGATATCTGTCATTGTTATTCTCTTTGTAGGTTTCTCAGAGGTGATAAATACTCCATGTGATGTGCATTTACAAAGGAAAACAATACAAATGTCATTTGTGTTGATTTATTATATTTCCAACCATTGTATTGGGGAAAAATGGTCATTTGGTTGGTTCATCACGCTGGACCATATAAACTATGCCCGCTGGATACCGGTCCATCTGCGTGACATGGCAGAACTTCCACAACAGCACCCAGAGATCTACAATGAGTTCAAGGCAGGCCACTTCACAGTGCAAAAGACCAAGAGGGCATTCTCAGCAATTCCTCTTGACCAAGCGCATGAACAAAACAATGCCCGTGTCAAGGGTGACGGAGGTGCCGTTGGCCTGACGGACAATCCCAGTGCTCTGAGGCGCTGGATGGTCGCCGCACCCGAGGTGGCCAGAGTGATCATGGAGTTTGAGGAGGCGAACATGCATCCAAATGCTAATGAGGAGACATGTCACCATGAAGAAACACCGTGTGCACAGGAAGCATTTGCCAAAGATGTACAATCACTTGTGGCTGTCATTGAAGAGCTGGGGAATCCCTACGAGGAGGATAGTCCAGATTTGCTGGTCCGAGACACCAAGTGGATTGCCGATCCTGCAGTGATTGAAACAGTTCGCACTGCCAAGCAGATTGGACAAGAACAGTTTCAGGCATACTCAAAGGATTGCCTCATCAACAGAACCAAGACTAATGACGAACCTATAAAGAGGATCAAACTCCCCCTCTTCGGAACAGACAGAAGACCAAAAGCACCCAAAGGAAAGGAAGCATCTGTGAAGAATGATATGGCCTTATTTGCAAGGCTCTACATAGGCTGCTAGAACCGCGATGGGAACCTGGACGAGTTCTTCCGTCATGAAAATCAAGCATGCCCTCCCACGTTATCTGATGCAGGTAAGCTACACCTGGGTAGCAAAAGCGACTTGCTGGTGTGCCTTGAAAGCGTTACTGAAGCTCAGTCTGATGCACCTGCTGTAACTTCTGTTGTCCTTGACGGCGCCGTCATCGTGCAGATTTTGAAGCCTGGCACTGCCAAGACATTTGAAGAATATGCCCACCAAGTCTTCATCCCATACGTCGAGGGGCAGCTGCGTCATGCTTCACATCTCAACCTCGTTTGGGATAGCTACAAAGATGGCTCCTTGAAGACGGCGACAAGGGAGAAATGAGGAAAAGGGGTGTGACGGCGCGTGGTGAGCACCACAGCCATACCAAGAAACTGGCAGTTTCCTACGTGCCGACGCAAACAAGGTGGAACTCTTCACCTTCCTGTCCGATGTGCTGGTGCAGTCCTTCCATGACGAGGCAAAGGAGCTGGTAGTCACTGATGGTGAAGCAGTCATCTGCCTTCCAAGGCAGGAAGATGAAAGCTCTCTGGTTCCATGCGGTCAAGACGAGGTGGACACTCATCATGCTACATGTGGCCCATGCTGCAGAACATGACCACCGTCGGATTCAAGTTCGAACCGTAGACACCGACGTCGTCGTCTTGGCGGTGATGGTAGCCCAGGCACTACCGTGCGTGGATGAACTCTGGATTGCCTTTGGGACAGGCAAGAACTACCGCTACATCCCTGCCCATGAAATAGCTGCCTCCCTCTGTCCACAGAAGACACGTGCCCTCCCCGTCTTCCATGCCATGACCGGATGTGACACGGTATCTGTTTGGTGGAGCGATCTGTCTGTTCGATTCCGATAATGACCGAGGACACCCGACCTCGACCGGGTCTCACGCAGGGTCCTGTCCGCGACCATGATCCCTGCCCTGGGACTTCCTCCGCGGACACGAGCCCCACAACCATTAGCAGGTGCCACACCACGGAGCACCCCCTCCTTCCAAAGTGTAGGTACCCAGCCGAACCGCGACCCCAGCTCGTCTCTCTCCCTGGCTGCGAGGTTCCTTGGAATTCACCTGGGTTTTATTTTCGTGTGTGTGTGTGTGTGTTTATATACATATATATATACATATATATATACATATATATATACATATATATATACATATATATATACATATATACATATATATATACATATATATATATACATATATATATATACATATATATATACATATATATATACATATATATATATATATATATATATATATATATATATATATATATATATATATATATATATATATATATATACTATTACAGTGCCGGTGCGTCGGTCGCGAGCCGACCGCTGTGACGGAGCCGCAAGTCGAGTCGGCCCGACCGATCGCCCGGAATATAGATCGCCGCCCGGATAACTCCTAAGCCGACGTGCAAGAACCTTGGTCCTTGTGCAAGAACCGAAATACGCCAATGGGCAGCCACGTGGGGTAGGGTCGATTGCCAATCTTCAATTTACCTAAACACCCACATGATCCAACTCCCGGGGTATTCCACCCTCGACGGAACTCGTATGGAACAAGCCGCTTAGGCGAGCCTGTCCCGTGCGCGATTCCGAGGGGCTTAATCGCCGAGAACCGTCGGTCCGAATGTCCCCCTTTTACGGCAAACCAACGGCTTTCTAATTACCAACACACGAAATGCTCAGTCAATGAAAGAATCGATGCGACGAGCTGAAAACATTGAACAATTGAGGTATTTATTAATAATAATGGGGAACTAGGGAAGCACATAAGAGCAGAACTATACCGACTATACGAAATGCAATACAATCATTTACAGCACACAAAGCACTTAACAGTTTCCGACTTATTAGACGGGCCCACGGACACACGTACGCACACACACACACACACTCAAGAAATGGTGGCTGATGCCTTTAATGACGGACTCCAGCTTGGAGGGACAGATGAGCTGAAATCCAGAACCTATCTCGAACCTCTCCACCTCGTGTGGTCTTCAAGCTGTTCGGACCCAGGCTCCAGCGAGAGCGAGCTGGATCCAATCGCCGTGAGCCACAATCCTTCCCGAGCTCCAGCGAATCCTCTCGCGCTTCTGAACACGTGCTGGTCAGACGAGGCGCCGATCCTTCCCGTCGATGCGTCGCTATCTCGAAGAACCACCTCCAAGATGAGGCCGATGAGTCGCACCAAGCCGGGAACCAAGCGGAGAACAAAGAGCTCTACGAACCAAGAAGAGCCAGCCGAGCAACCAGCTCAACTCTCTTCCGATGAACAAAGTGAGGACCAAGAACTCCGAGCCGAGCAGAAGCCGAAGGCCTGCTGAAAAGCCAGGCCAAAGCAAAAAGCTCTCCAAAAAGCCTCAACCCAAGCCAAGCAGAAGCCAAAGCTCTACCAAAAAGCCAGCCCAAAGCAAAAAGCTTACTTCAAGCCCAGCCAAAGCAGAAAGCCTTCAAAAAGCCTCGACCCTAACCCAAGCCAAGCAGAACCTGAAGGCCTACTACTGAAAGCCCGCCCGAACAAAGCAGAGGATCTCTTCTTTATTCTTATCGGCCCCCTCCCCCACTCCCGGCATGACTCATGCCCTCGTGCTCCATCCCCCGCTCAACCACGGGTGGGAGGGAGTTGTTGACGTCAAGAATCATGGGACGGGAGGGATCTTCTTCCTCTTCGTAGAAGAGGGGGAGGGGCGTCTCCATTGTGTTATGATCGCTCCCTAACTACTAAATTGAATCTCGCAGCGCACTTAATCGATTGCAGCCCATTAAACAATGGAAGGTGAACTATCTATAGTGGGGAAACTTAGCATAACAATTGTGCATTTTGTGAGGAAAGCACCAAATTTGGCACACGAGTAGCGTATCATATTATGAACAGATTTGGATATTGGGCCATCTCAAAATTTTTGATGGCAGTGGAAAATGGCTGCCACAGTCATCAGCGGCTGAATTTGAGATGGCCCAATATCCAATTCTGTTCATAATATGATGGGCTACGAGTGTGTCAAATTTGGTGCTTTCCTCACAAAATGCACAATTGTTATGCTATATTTAGCTAAGTTGCCCCTCTACTAGTAGACAATGTGGAGGTACTCGCTATTACCTTCAGAAAATGATTTTCGTTGTGCACATCACCAATCTGAATGAAATTTGGCATACTTAAATAATTTTAGACACCGAGTCCAAATCCACTTGTTTCCACGTCGAGGATGTGACACAATTGGTCATTTTTGGCAATTAAAGATACACCGAACATTAAAGCACGATTTTGACACAGAAATGAAGAATCAAGGTTAGACTGATATGTAGGTCAAAGAAAACTCTTGTGAGGTCTTAAAATGATACAATATGTTTCTACAGAGTCCTATTCACTGTTATTAAAGATGTTTATAATTAAAGGTCGTAAACCGAAGTAGTTACATATTTTTACCAGCCGAAAACGTCTGGACCGACCAGACAGGCCTTCGAGTTGACCAAGGCAACTTTTTGCTTAAAAGGCAGCCACACTGGCTATTAAAGGTAGTTACATTGACTAATAAAGGCAGTTACAGCGCCTATTAAAGACAGTTACATTGGCTATTACGGATTAAATCAAAGACAAAGAGACTGCGCGACTCAGACTGATGAAAAGTAGAACCGCCACAAGAGGATTACTGTCTTAGAACTCCAGTATTTCTTGCTCTGAAGCGGTTGCTGAACTAGGCTCTTGACTGCTGCTATTACAAAACTCAAGTCCACTATTACATGCTAACCAACCTGAATACTACTGTGTAGTAGATTACCACAGCAAAAGCAGTGTGACACCCACATTCACAGTTCGTCATCGGAATCATCGTCAGTTTTGCTTTCATCATCCATAAGTTCTATTTCTGCACGGCTCTGTTCATCATTGGCGCAGTTTTGACACCCACAGCACTCTGTGCAGGACAGTCCCTTTGACCGGCAAGAACACTGGCTGGTCTCGCATTTCATCTTCTTGCAATTACATTTCGTCGCCTCGAACAGTTCCTTCGGCGCTGGTGGTTTGTTCAGCCAGTGAACAATCAGTGCTCCGTTGCGTTCAATCCATTCATGAAATGTAGGAGAAGGGGCTTCTATAAACCTCTGTCACGTGGTGGTGGATCGCAGACTGATTGTTCACTCTTTTGCAATGCTGTATGCAGCATCAGAGCGTCGCTTGTAGGCGGCAACTTCTGTTCTCCCAACGACTGGCTGCAGAACAGCTTGTAGCGAGCCTCATCCACACTCTTCATGGTCGGCTGATTGTACATGGCGCAGACTAATTGTTCCAGGTCGTGAATGCTATTCTGATCTGGCGTGAATTCTCGACCAATGCTCCCGAAACAGGAGATGAGATGGGGACTCTTCATCATCAAGTCAAATGGCCTTGTTTTGCCATTACCGTGGAATGCACTGGTGGTATCACTCCCCGTGAAATTGTGCATACCTATCAAAGCATCACAAACAGAACTTTCCAGGGCATTACTCAGCTTCCTCATGCCAACGACGATAATGTCCTTGGGACTTCCTGTGACCAGATGGAAATTTCACGCCCGAATCGACTTCGAGTGAGCCAATGCCAACACAAACACATCGGTGTCGAAACTCTCTATGCGCACCGACTCTTCATTCTGTCCCGCGTGAGCGGCATGTAGCAGGAGCTTCGTGTCAGCTTCCTCATGGTCACATTCAAGTTCAGGTACTGACGACACAGTCATGACACCATTCGACGCCTTGATTTTCTCACATTTGCCGACATGACTGACGTACAACAGCATGTCACCCAGTTTTGATGGAGAGATGTTTCTCGTCCACGATTCGACGATGAACTCTATCAACGCCTCCTTGTTGGCTCCGCTCAGGAGATAATTGGCCCACTGTTTTGGAAGGGCTTGATCACGTCCGTAGATGGTTCGCACCTGACGATCGCCCACCCTGCCCGCTCGTCTGGCATGCTCCAGGCACTTGATGCTGATACTTGGGTAAGTATCAAACACCACGTCCAGTCTCTAAGATTGGTTATGTCGTGTTTGGCCACTACGATGTTCAGCACCATCTCTTCCAGTTTGCCGAAAGTGTTAGGCAGTGAACCAGCCTTTATCGCCTGAATAACGGCCATTCCATCCACATTGGTTGCACCTTGGATAGGCTGAGCGTCCACACAGCAATCGGACCACAGTTTCAGTATATGGTTGCGGAGTTTGGCTTTGTCCGTCTTAGCAATCAAACCATCACCGGATGCCAGCGGGAAAGATATGTTCGCCAGTGGGTATGCGAGCAGATCATGGAGTGTTCCATTGCTTTTCTCGCCAATCAACAGCAGTCATGTGAAAAGACGATGTTCATTCGCAATTTCAACCTTCGACGTCTGCTGGTGGGAGTTGCCGACTTGCCTCGCGCCTTCGAGAAAGTTGCCAATTTGGCCTTCAAAATCGGACTGAAGAATGGGACCTCACCCGAGAGAAGCCGATCACGCATGAATTGCACAACAGCATTCTCTCCCTTGACATACGCGTTCATCAAGTCTGCGGAAGTGGCTGGCCGTGCGATGACACCTGAAATAATATTGACGAGTTCAAGGTGAGCGCCGGAGAAAGGGTTAATCATTTGAAGTACTGTGTCCATCACTTGTACCACCACTGCTTCGTTCTTCTTTGAGCTCGACACATCCAAATCCTTTCTCGTTCGGGGCTCGTCTGGATATCCGGCATAGACTCACATTTCCTTGCGATTTCCGCACGTGCTGGTTGGGACAGGATCCACTTCTTCACAGCTGTGCTTTTCTGAGTGTAACCAATGATGCCTCCACTGGTCTTGCTGTCCCTATTTAAAGTGTGCTTTATGATCTGATCACACGCAACACTACTAAATCCATAACGAGTATGCCGTTGGGCAGTCCATTTGCCGTCCATGAACGCTTGATAGGTGTCTGAGTGGGAGTGCTCTTGCCCGGCCATTTCCAGCCAGTAAACGGGTAAGTACCTTGCATAGTTTAGGTGATCGTACGCAAAGTGCCAGGGCATTGACGCTCTCGTGATCGCAAGGTGTTTCGGCCAGTTCGAAGTACGAGTTGCCCATATAAGCTCGAGTGCTTGCTCCACCATTTCCAAGTAGGGCCAAGTAATGTTCACACTTTGGTGTTTGTTCAGGTCATCCCTCACCGTGAGTGTTCCCGAGTATAGAACATGTAAATTGAGGTCTGAGTCACCCTGCTGTGCACCCTGGCTGGCTTCATCCTCTGTCGTTGACTCTGTTTCTGTTGTAGAGCTACTATCAACAACAGCAGCCTGAGCAATAGAATCAATATCAATGTCCTTCATGTACACCACTTCACTCTGACATTTTTGGTGGACGATAGAAAATCATGTCTGGGTACCGTTCCTGCAGTCTTTTCTTCAGTCTTGTTGTCTGGTAGTTGGCCTTATCCTGACCTTCGCATACTCTGAGTGGGTCATTGAACATCTCACACAACTTCTTCATATGTATAGATTGCTTTCCATCAATGAGTCTTACCTGGATTACTTTATCACAGAAAATGTCAAATGTTGAGTCATAGTTCACTTTCTGAGTTTGGAGTTTACTTTCACTCTGTCTGTGGTATATGTCATTCACATACTCATAACATTTATGGTGATAACAAACTGCCAGCGCCACACAGTCTTTATCCTTTATAGTTGTCATTATTCTCACATCACGTTCATCTCTCCTCTTCTCAGCAGTTTCCCTCAGCTTTCCTCCATCCTGTGTTTCTGCCAGGGACAGGTTGAGATCACGTTGAGATTTTCTGATCACGTTGAGATTTTCCTTTGACACGGATGAATTTGTCTTTTTTCCAGCATATGACATAAAATTCTTGGCAGTACACCAGCTGATTTGCCAGCCACCCTTTTCTGCAGAGATTCTGACGAATTTTCTACGTATGTTGTGGTATGAGTGCCCCTCTTCTTCTAGTCCGCCCACCACCTCACTGGCTCCAGCAGAAACTGCAGTTGTGCTGGCTTCTGATTTCCTTTTCCTGGCTTCAGTGCGTTTTATATGATCCTTGTTACAAAACGACGCATAGCAGAACAGGTGACGGCCGGCATCCGCAGCAGTTTCATAACTTGATCAGCCAGCAAACGGCATTTGTTGATAGTTTCACTATCTGTGGCGTCACTCCAAGCCTTCGCACACTCGCATACCTTACGCCAGCTCTTATCCGTGAATTGCGTCACTTTCTCATCATCCTTCCCGCCCAAGTGTATGAAACAACGCATATTTGCTGGTTGAAAGACCAAAAATCACTCGAAATCACACGACAACCATGGGCGCCGCCATCTTGATTTGTTGTTTCCTGGTCGTTTCCTCCGCGATTACAAGCATGCCACGCCCACTTCACGGCGGTAATTTCAAATGGTAATAACTGTCGGTGTGTCAACTTGTGCATGTGGAAACAAGCAGGAAATTCAATGGTGTGTTCTCATGAATGTACAGGGTGAATTTCGTTTAGATTGGTGATCTGCACAATGAAACTGAACGCACCGACCCACCTCCACATGACCTGTAGGGAACATGAAGTTATCGGCATAATTGAGCTAAAGGAACCTGTATGTTGAGTGCAATCAAATTCCAAATTCGTAACAATATATATATATATATATATATATATATATATATATATATATATATATATATATATATATATATATATATACACATCTATACATATACATATATATATATACACATCTATACATATACATATATATATATACACATCTATACATATACATATATAAATATATATATACATATATATATATCTATATATATATATATATATATATATATATATATATATATATATATATATATATACATCTATACATATACATATATATATATATATATATATATATATATATATATATATATATATACATCTATACATATACATATATACACACACACACACACACACACACACACACACACACACACACACACACACACACACACACACAGGAAAGTGTGGAAGATTCCATTTACTGTTGATTTTTCCATCATTTCCTATATTAGTCCTGTATGGGATATGCACAAACTACTCCATGGGCCTTCAATCCTTCAAACAAGAACGACCACACTGTGGCCACTACCTGTGACACAAAATCTATATTTTCCCCTCCTCTGTCCATTCAGCTCCCTCATCCTTGCTCGTGTCCCACATATCTGTCTGGTGAAAGCTGAGTCTGAAATTTAAAAAAACAATCATTATCCACAGCTCGATTATGTTCACTACACTGTCTCGTTAACCTTGTGCCATGTCTGTCCCGTGTTTCCATTTGAATGAAGAGCGTCCGATAGAGCTGACGTGTCTGTCCCTTGTTCTCGTGTGAATGAAAAAGATTAGACCGAGCCGTGTTTGTCCCGTGTTCCCACGTGAATGAATATTAGATCGAGCTGTGTCTGTCCCCGTTCCCATGTGAATGAATAAGATTCGAGCTGTGTCTGTCCGTGTTCCCATTTGAATGAATAATATTAGGAAGATCAGAATCATGGTGATTCCGAACAGGGGTGATTTACTTTATGTCTCTTGCCTCAGGTGTGTGTGTGTGTGTGTGTGTGTGTGTGTGTGTGTGTGTGTGTGTGTGTGTGTGTGTCTGTCCCTGTCATCCGCCCTCCTTCCCTCTCGATGTTGTAATAAACCTTTTGGTCATAAAACCTGTCTGTGGTCATTCGAGGAACGGGACTTCGCCGTTAAGTACGTGTGAATTGGCTTTAAAAATCCAGTAACATGCCGATTGGGAAACACATTTAAACACTCTTATAAGAGTAGCTAGTCACAGTTATACGAGAACGAGCTGACTCGTCACAACATCACGGATTGTTTCACCCCAATCTGAGGCGGTTCAAAAATTACAGAACGCTATTTTTTTCAGGAGGCACGTGCATCCCGGCTTGATTGAACCTGAATAATAATTTTTAGTTGACATATGATTAGATTTTTTAGGGTCCCTTATCGTGAGTAAGACTCGACCCAAACAAAGCCAATGGAAATCTGACACAACAAACCCGGACAGTGTTTCATCAGCAGAGGCCTGCATGCCTAATGGTGTTGGCGCGCCAGAAAACCAAGATGGTGGCCATATCATTTTGTCTGGGTGCTATTGTGGGTGCAGTCAAGTGACCAATGTGGATGTGATCTGGCAGTTGTCAAACAAATTGGTGCACGTTTCAAAAATAGAGCTCCCAGCAACAATATGCCTGGTGTTGGCTAAATGGTTAGGGTGGTGGGCTTGGTATCATCGGGCCCCGAGTTCAAATATCGCCCAGTTGTTGAATTAATACCAGGTGGGGTTGACTTAGCCTGTCATCCTGTCATTTTTTTTTTCTGAGGTCGGCTAAATGAGTACCAACTTGCTGGGATGTTTGAGCCATTTGAGTGTCCGGCATTGGAGCGGCGACCTGCCCAGGATTATGCCCAATAGCTCAGGAAACTATTTTGGCAGCACTGACGCTCTGCACAGAATATGGTCCCGATGGAAGAAATAAGAAACCCCAAGAACAATGCAAAGCTCTGGTTGACCTGTGACAATATAAATCATACTAAAAAGAATTAGCTCTTTCTGATCAGCTTCATAATGATCAGCACAGACACAATTAACTCGTTATATTGTATAAAGAATGAGACTGCTACTTGGGTTATTGCTCTATTTCATGAAAGCAATTTCTCAATTTTCATTCAAACAATCAGAATGAACATACTGTAAATTGCAAACGAAAATAATGCTGAAGTAACTGAGTCTCCTAATTGGCTGAAACACTTCGACCTTAAAACCGAGCTGCTCAAATTTTGTGACCTTGCACGACACCGAGGTGGTCTGGCTATTAAATACCCAATACCTGTCTAGCCTTTCCTGTGACCCGTTTCATTACATGTGTTGTCGAAGTGCATCCCATTTTCTCGTGACCTCAAAAGGTTGTGCGTGTTATCCATGACGTGTGGCGGAATCTTGGCTTCAACACACAGGACCATGATGTGCGCTTCCATAAATTTCTGTTGAAGCAGCATGAGGATGCACACAGATATTCCCATGTTTTAACATCACTTTATCACCGAGAACACTGTGCAGTGTTTATCAGAACACTCTTTATCAAAAGAGAACATCACTTTATCACTGTGCAGCCCATCATACATTGTCAAGAATAAAAGTGTTCATATACATGTGTTTGCAGAGCCAAGCGAAGGTGTGATCAAACAGATGTGGGCAGTAACATAATCTGGCACAGTCACCCTATAAGCTTGAGGCTCGTATGAGACAAAGAGAGGAGGTTTGTTCGTGAAGCACTAAAGGTTTGTACAGTGGGCCACAACAGGGCATGCTTCATGCAGCGTGGATCGTCGAGATGGCCAGGGGCACAGGCGCAGGAAGTGGGGTCAGCATCAGCAACCCCAGGGATAGGCAAAGCAGGACAGCTTTAGCTGACAGACCCACGCAAAACAAATGCAGCCGTCTGGGGTTGCTCGCACCCCCAGCTTGCATTCAATGAAGGGGCTCATTCGTCAAGGCTTTAAAGAGTAGGCCAAGAGGGAGGAGGGGCAGCGGCACAGGATGGCCAAAGGAGGGGAAAGCAGGAGGAGAGACCATAGGGGCAAGCCTGCCGGGGAGAGGCAGATCAGACAGGGAGCAGGCATCTTAGGCGATCTCTCAGTGGGAACAAGTGAACCAGATCAAAACGGGAAAATCTAAACCAGATCGTGGGCGCATTCCGCCTGCGATGCTCAAGCCCCGGGGAGCTCCTCGGCGAAGCACATGGTGAAAAGTGCGCTCAAACAGCCTTTGGTGGACTTCATCCATAAACATGTGGCCAAAATAGATATCATTACCTGGGGAAAATGCCCTAATACATGTTCAATAATAGAGCCTTGTGTATCTAATGATGCCGTCTAATAGTATACCCCACGACGCTTGCAATAACACAGGAATGTTGCAAGAGAGTATGTAGTGGTGGTCGAGGAAGGAGTGGGGGATAAATTAGTAGGACTGCCTAAGGCAAAGCAACAACCCAGAGCTCAATTCTCAGGTTATGTGGGCAGAGATGCAAATAATCTGGGAGGGAGAGATTAAGTTACACATTCATAAACAAACCACAGCCAAAAGAACACGACCACAACACTAGGGGGAGATATCAAGGGGCTTGTTTGAAATGTGAAGTATGAAAACCACAGCTATAATGAGGCACTTTAAGTTAGGCAGGCACTTCTGCTAAGCACTTCAAAACGCTCATGTGTGCATTTTACGAAACACCGGTACCCTGCAAACTCGGGAAAATGTTTTCCCATCACCTTGAACAAGGACATGAATCCTGCCGAACCTCCAGGAAATGGTGGAACACCATACAAACCTGGGTGCTGGATCGATTAAAATACTGATATAGCATGTGCATCATACATTTTATGACCAATGCAGAAGTTCGACTTTAAAAGGCAATCCAAAACCAAAAGTTAAGGTTCCTTTCTAACCACTGCTCGAAACGCAATGAAAAACAGGAAAATGCATGTCCGAGCAACACTCACCACCTCCGGCGGGCTGTTCCAATGTTCGTAGGAATGAGCGGCGTAAGGGAAGATTCTCTCATTGATTATGTGCAATGTCGTGAGTGCAATGACCTTCATAGAACTGAAATATCTCTCCCAGAAAAAACGTGCCTAGCACACACACACACAAACAGAATGGAAAGTTACGCAATTCTCATGGTCTCCACTACAAAGTTTATGTGTAACAAAACCGTTTTCAGATGTTAATACCCTGGGTATGTGGCACCCTGTTGTGGCACCCTATTGCTAAATGTTTCAAGGAGTATCGTGTACCAATGGTAGTTCAGTTACCATTTGACTGCCGGTGATTGTGCTCAATCTTCATGGTCCAAAGCCCTTTGCCATTTGTTTTCCGATTTCTCGATGGAGCGAGCGAAATACTTTACCGTTGTGCAAAGAACTTTTAAGCAGAGGTCGTGATGGGTGCAGAGGCTGCTTGTCGGGGTGAGGAAAGTGCATCGAGTAACGCATTTGTGAAAATGATCATTTTGAAGACGGCAATGAGCTGTTGTTGTTGTTGGGAAATTCGAGAACATCCACAAGTTATTTGTGTGCCTTGATATATAATGAAAACCATCGCAAAGCTTTCTCAACAACAGAAGGAAAGGGCTGTGGAGTGTTTACTATGAATATCATATGAACAAGTCAGGCCACATTTAGAAGACGTTTTCGACATGACATGAAAATGGATTTTAGTTGTGCGTCTTGTAGTTGCTGTGACTTCGAATTGTATAATTGTTCGAAAGCAATGATGCGTCGTGAGGACGAACTTGTCATGACGTACAAACCACTGCAGTACTGAAGCGGTGAGAAGTTGCGGTTTCCTTGGGGCTGCATCGGAATCAAAAACGAAAAAGGTGCCAAAGATAACCTCGTTCATCATCGAGTAAACAAATTGATAAAATCAACGATATGATGAGGTTGGTGTCATGGCCATTAACCGTGTGCAAGTTCGATCGAATGCAATGATTGCAAGTCATGGTATTTCATCACCGAGCATCATGATCATGGAATCGGCACAAGAGGAAAAGCAATGTCACAACATTGGTGTTAAAATTAACCCACATGCACCGAAAAACAAAAATATCCACCCAACCCCCCAAAAAATGGATAACAATAAAAAAGAAAGCATGCAATTTAAACAAATTTGTATGGTTACCAAATTATGAAGACAATGTAGTAATTGTTCAGGTCGTCACTAATTACCAGCTCTTGTAACTAGTTGCTTGAAATTGTAGGTCGAGGTGGAGAGAGCAGTTCTTTATGAACAAATGCAGCATTTTATTAACACACGACTCTGCTTACCGACCAACAACGGCCCATATATAATCACATGTTTCACAAACCACCCCAGCAACCTCTCTTACACATCCTTTCAACCCCAAACCACATGCCCCTTCTTTCCAAGTCTCTCAGTGCTCCGATTTACTGACAACCTTCTTCCGCTGTTCTCATCATTACCACACATCTTCGAAACTCCATCGGTTTTGGCTTTTTTTTTTCACCCAATTTTTGTATTTTCTGAATTAACTATTCCGCTCTTTAACCCCCACCACAAATGCACAATCAAGAGATAACCACGAAACGAAATAATCCATCAAATGGCACGCTGTCACATTCTCAACCCAATTTATATTCATTACCAAGATGGTTTTAATGTCCAACAGGAGTTAGAAAAACACAAAAGGAGTGAAAATATACTTGGCAAAAAAAAAAAAACTTTTTTTTTTTTTTTTGTATACCTTGGTCGAGACTCGTATGAGAGCTAACACACAACTCACAGCAAGGAGGCATGAGACAAGAGGGGCGGGAGTGGAAGGGACAAAACAGTGGGGAACAAACACATTAGGTGAACTGTGGAAGGGAGAGGGATGGGGATGGGACGGGGAACATGGCGAAGAGAAGATGGACATTTCAGGGACTTTCAGGAAGGAAAGCAGGAGAAATGAAGGAAGTGGGCTTGGGTGGATTATCGGGGGTAGAAAAGATCGAGGATTTGGATGGGGGAAGATAAGAGATGGTGGTGAACAGCTGTTTTGAAAGCCTGGAGGGAAGAATGGGAAAGAATAGAGTGAGGAAGTTTATTCCAAAGGCGGGAAAAAAGAGGAATGAAAGAGTGAAGATGAGCAGTGATTCGTGATTTTGGTAGTTTTACCAGAAGGGGGTTGTTGGTGGACCTTGAGCGCCCTGTGGAAATGTGGTGGGGACAAATCGCAGAGAGAGCAGGGGGGGGGCAAGGCTGGAGAGGAGTCGGTAGAAGACAGAAAGACCACCGACCAACCTGCGGTGATTGAGTGAGAGGCCCAAAGACTCAGCTTCATTGCGGGACTCACTTTTAATGGAACAAGCCGGTAGGCGACGATGGATTCGCTAGGATCGAAGCGCTGGATACGATGCTTTTCATTCTGACCGATCCACCGACGAAGATTCATTGCCAAGACGTATTGGTTCACATACAATTGTTCCTCTGCCTGGCAAGATTTTTCCTATTGCGTATTTTGCCAACTGGCACTCCTCATAAAAAATGACGGTTAATAGACACCCTACTTTTGAAGGACTACCATTTGAAAAATAATCGGTTTGCTGGTTTGTGCTGTGGAGCCTCGCATTGCACACACACACACACACACACACACACACACACACACACACACACACACACACACACACACACACACACACACACACACACACACACACACACACACACACACACACACACGGAAAACCCGATAAACTTCTCTCAATGCTCTTGTTTGTCGACACCTCCTGAGCCACACAATATTTTTTCATAAGCCACGCCCACTTTAAATAATAAATAATTGGAGGTGGTGTGTGGATCTTCATCGTTTTCAGTAAATAAATAAATAATTGAAGGTGGTGTGGGTGGAGAATCGTTTTCGATAAATAAGTAATTGAAGGTGGTGTGGGTGGAGAATCGTTTTTGGTAAATAAATAAATAATTGGAGGTAGTGTGTGGGTCGTGGAATTGTTTTCGGTTAATAAATAAATAATTGGAGGTGGTGTGGGTGGAGAATCGTTTTCGGTAAATAAATAAATAAATGATGGTTGTGTGTGGGTCGTGGAATCGTTTTCAGTAAATAAATAAATAATTAAAGGTGGTGTGTGGGTCGTGGAATCGTTTAGGTAAATAAATAAATAATTGGAGGTGGTGGTTGGGTCGTGGAATTGTTTTCAGTAAATAAATAGATAATTGAAGGTGGTGTGTGGGTCGTGGAATCGTTTTCGGTAAATAAATAAATAAATAATTGGACGCGGTGTGTGGATCGTGGAATTGTTTTCGGTAAATAAATAAATAATTGAAGGTGGTGTTTGGGTGGAGAATTGTTTACGGAAAATAAATAAATAATTGGAGGCAGAGTGTGGGTCGTGGAATCGTTTTCGGTAAATAAATAAATAATTGAAGGTGGTGTTTGGGTGGAGAATTCTTTACGGAAAATAAATAAATAATTGGAGGCAGAGTGTGGGTCGTGGAATCGTTTTCGGTAAATAAATAAATAATTGAAGGTGGTGTTTGGGTGGAGAATTCTTTACGGAAAATAAATAAATAATTGGAGGCAGAGTGTGGGTCGTGGAATCGTTTTCGGTAAATAAATAAACATATTATTAGAAATCCACAAAGACAGAAATGCCGGTGATTCCATCCATGTTGGATCCTTTTCACTTTGGTCAATAACGTTCGGATCGAGGAGAGATCGAAGGTGGAACGACCTTGTAGTTCCTTACAAACACTGTATACACACCTTAAATGACGGTAAATAGACACCCGATTTTTGAAGGACTACCATTTGAAAAATAAAACCTCAATCAAAAATCGGCTCGAGTAAAATTTTCTAAATATCTCGAAGTGTTTAATTCTGAAGTCTCGTTTCTCTACATTCAAAACTGAAGGACAAGTATTGAAAATACTGTACGCGGTTTTTCGGCCGCTGTACAGCAACGGGTGGTTGCTAGGCAACGAAATTCAAAGGCGCACATTCCAAGTATATATTCCACCTTTTGGCAAAGTTTCATCGAAATTGGTTCGCTGGTTCGTGCTGTGGAGCCTCGCATTGCAGAGACAGAGACACACACACACACACACACACACACACACACACACACACACACACACACACACACACACACACACACACACACACACACACACACACACACACACACACACACACACACACACACACACACACACACACACACACACACACACACACACACACACACCCGGAAAACCCGACAATAAGGGATATCTCGTATATAGTGAATCCAATAATGTACAAAAATGTACAAGGATGTACAAATGTCTAAAAATGTGGAGTAATCAGGTCAGGTCAGGTATGGGAGCATGCGCCGGAGCAGCGTGTCACCGAGTCCACTTTCCGCCGGTACTCCAGTGATCTCCGTCTGGCCAACCCCAAGGCAGATACCTGGCCCATCCCCATCCCCTTGAGATGTCGATCAACCTGCTGCAACCACGGGGCATGTCTTTGGCCCATTGGCCTCCTTCACTCACGAGGCTCCCTCGCTGAGAGAATCTGGTGAGCAGGATCAGCGTCAGGAAAACGAGCCACATGTCCATACAGCCGCAGCTGACGCTCACGGATGATACAGGTAACAAATCGCATTTAAGTCTTTCTCAGCAACCGCTCGTGGGACACAAAGTCCGACCAGCGACAGCCAAAAATTCCCCGAAGAGATCTGGTACCAAAGGAATTAAGTTGTCATCTCAGATCCCTGGTCAGAGTCCAAGTCTCACATCAGTACAGCAAGACTAGAAGCACCAAGGACCTGAAGACTCGGACTTTCGTCGTCCTGCACAGGTCCCGGCAGCGCCACACACCATTATCCAGTGAATCCATGACTCCCCAGGCCCGACCCAGACGTATGTTGACCTCTGGCTCACAGCCAGCAAAGACATGAATATCACTGCCAAGGAAAGTGAATCTCTCCATGACATCAACATCCTCACCACAAACAGGTACAGCCAAGATAGCAGCATCCAAGATGTAATTTAAAGCTTGGATCTTAGTTTTGACACAGGAAATCTGAAATCACAGTGGCCCCAACACCTCATTCAGCACCTCGAGGGACTCCAAAAAGGATATATAGAGTCTCCACAAAGATGACTGCATCGTTTGCAAAACCAAGGTCAGAGATCTTGACATTCTCAAACGATGCACCGCAGCTTGATCTCTCCGACATCCTCCCCAGAATCCAGTCCATACAAGTGCTGAAAAGTGTGGAGGCCAGTACACACCCCTTACGAATTCCAGTAACAACTGTAAATAAGTTAGAGATGGTACCACCACATCTCGTAGCACTCTCAGTACCAGAGTATTGTTCAGACATCCGATCGATAAGTTTTGGTGGCACCCTAGGAGGACCAAGAATCCTCCAGAGGGTATCCCAATTCAATGAATCAAACTCTTTACAGAGATCAATATAGGCTGCAAACAGCCCCTGCCAAAACTCTCATCTGCGTTCGGTGAGGACTCAAAGAGCAGGATACGGCCAATCGTTGACCTCTTTGGTGTAAAGCCTAACTGCTCTGAACGCTGGTGCTCAAGCAGATGGTAGTGAACCCTATCAATAATTATCCGAGCAAAGACCTTGCCCGTCATCGAGAGCAGTTTCACCCCTCGGTAGTTGTTGCAGTCCTGGCGATCACCCTTCCCCTTCCAGAGAGGGACAACAAGACCTCTCTTCCAGTCAGTTGAGATGATGGCTGTGTTCCAAATAGAGCACATAACTGCATGCAACGACACAAGTACAACTTTTCTACCAGACTTGAGAAATTCAGCATGGATGCCACAGATCCCTGGAGCTTTAACCCATTTCAACCAGTTCATCGCAGCCTGTGTTTCCACAAACGAAGGTGGACCACAGTTGAATGGAGGGTCAGCAATAAGAATAGTGACACTCCTGACATCCAACTCGACAGCTGGTGGATCAGCCTGGTACAGCCGCTCAAATTAACCAGCCCAGCAGGCCTTCACTTCGGCCACCTTTGTCAAGAGCCCACCACCCTCTTCTCCAACTGCAGCACACCGAGGGATGGGCTTGGAGGAATGCAATGCACAAATTCCCATGTGAGCAGGACGATAATCACTTGTGCTGGTTGTACAAATCTGTTTAAAAATGTATAAATTCTGTCGGTTCAAAAATGTACAAAGAAGTATAAAAATGTTAAAAAAAATGTACAAAAACTGTGTACAAAAATGTACAAATGTAAAAAAAACAAAAAAAAGGAAAAATTGTCCATACAAAAACATACAAATGCGGTCTTTACAAACAACGCCTGGCCAAAAATGTATAAAAATGTACAGACAACGCCTGTACAAGAATGTATAAAAATGTACAAAAATGTATAAAAATGTACAAAAATGTACAAACAACGCCTGTACAAGAATGTATAAAAATGTACAAAAATGTATAAAAATGTACAAAAATGTACAAACAACGCCTGTACAAGAATGTATAAAAATGTACAAAAATGAACAAAAACGTACAGAAATGTAGACGTCATCACAAGTGGAGTCGACTATAACAGTCCAATCCACACAAACTTCCTTATGCTTTGACATTTACCCGAAATGTTACTTCGACGATCGACAAACAAACAAACGTGCGGCATAACAAAGGACATTTAAAAAACACAAAACCATACACGTATGTGCAACACAACCCGGAACTGAAGTATGAGCATTCAAACTTTCACATTCGATAATCCAACTCATGACGCAAAAAATCTTCTGCTGAGATCAATTTTTTATGGATCTCTTCAGTGCGAGGGAGGCCTCCTTAGAAATAATGTCACACTGAGATGTAAAAGCAATGGAACAGATATCCACTTTCCAGAGATGATTTGTTAGTTTTACTTTTTAGAAAAATTAGAAAAATGTTAGAATGTTAGAATGTTACTTTTTAGAAAAATGTTAGAAAAATTACTTTTCTCATTTTTATTTAAACTATTTGATGCCCTCACACTCCCCTGCACATGTGGCATGCACCCCAATGGTAAACAACATTAACAAATGCTTGGAGGTAGGAGAGGAGGGATAAATTAATGTGGGAAGATACAAGTCACGTTTTTAACAAAAGGTGATCGACGACATGTCGTCTTAGAAAACTACACGAAGACAAATTGTACCGTTAGCATTTCTTAAAAGTTGCAACAGGCTTCAGATTATTTCCAAGAAAAAGTACTTGCAAATCCGAAGAATTTGAAGATTACATTTTAAAATTATCCAAAATAAAAATCCATTTCCTCAAAACATGTACAAACAAGTCAGCATCTCTGACAGTATGTCTGTCCTTTTCGACAGATCTTTCATTTTGGGTTGTCTCCCATTGATTGGGAGGTATCAAACATGGCCCACATCCACAATAAGGAGCAGAAAGAATCAAATCAACGACTTCTTTTCCCCACAGAAGCAAAGCAGTAGAACCCATAATCACTGCTGACATCCGAATTCCTTTCGTCCAATGGTCTCATCATTGAACACAAACTTGGACCACATAGTGCAGTGTTATCGAGCACACTATATAGATAAATAAAAGTAGAGGTGACACGATATATATATATATATATATATATATATATATATATATATATATATATATATATATATATATATATATATATATATATATATATATATATATATATATATATATGCGGTGGAGTCTTAATTACGATTCATACTGTCTCATCAAAATTATTCTGCGTGGAATAACAGAGAAGATGGAAACAAAATAATGCCTGAAATCCATTTTCTACCATTCATTCTACAAATACCACCCAGAGATAAACACAGTTCAGACATAAATACTGGCTGGACGCGTCCGGAGACAAACACCGTCCAGGCATAATCACCGTCCGGATTTGGTGAGAGAGAGAGAGTGAGAGTGAGAGAGCGAGAGCGAGAATGAGGGAGAGAGCGAGAGCGAGAGAAAGACAGAGAGCGAGAGAGAGAGAGAGAGACACAGAGGTGGGGGTCGTTGAGTTAGCAGAGAGAATGTTATGCTTTATGAACAAAACGCACGCACGCTCACACATACATGCGGCAATTTTTCGGGAATCAGCAGGGTGGAATCAGTGTGATTACCAACTACTACAGTACTTACTGCACACAACCCAGAAACCTTGAATGGCTTTCACCAAAAAAAAAAACATTGCATTTATATAGACGTTTCAGGGATAAGTCCACAAACACGGTGCATTATAAATAAACAGCTGCGTGTGATGCGTTGAAAAAAGAAAAGAAAAAAAAAACCGCTCAGTAATTTAGAAATAACGTCAATACGGAAAACAGCTCAGAAATCAGGTGTTATTTCACAACCACTCGCTCAGGTGACGGCGCACCAAACACTCGCTCAGGGTGACTGAGCACCAACCACTCGCTCAGAGCGACAGAGCACCAACCACTCGCTCAGGGCAACGGAGCACCAAGCACTCGCTCAGGGTGACTGAGAACCAACCACTCGCTCAGGGTGACTGAGAACCAACCACTCACTCAGGGTGATGGAGCACCAACCACTCGCTCAGGGTAATGCAGCACCAACCACTTGCACGGGGGGATGGAGCACCAACCACTCGCTCGGGCCGACGGAGCACGAATCACTCGCTCAGGGCGACGGAGCACCAAACACTCGCTCAGGGTGACAGAGCAAGAACCATTCGCTGAAGGCGACGGAGCACCAACCACTCGCTCAGGGTAATGGAGCACCAACCATTCGCTCAGGGTAATGGAGCACCAATCAATCCATCAGGGTGACTGAGCACCAACCACTCGCTCAGAGCGACGGAGAACCAACCACTCGCTCAGGGCGACGGAGCACCAACTACTCGCTCAAGGCGACGGAGAACCAACCACTCGCTCAGGGCGACGGAGCACCAACCACTCGCTCAGGGCGACGGAGCACCAAACACTCGCTCAGGGCAACGGAGCACCAAGCACTCGCTCAGGGTGACTGAGAACCAACCACTCGCTCAGGGTGATGGAGCACCAACCACTCGCTCAGGGTAATGCAGCACCAACCACTTGCACGGGGGGATGGAGCACGAATCACTCGCTCAGGGAGACGGAGCATGAATCACTCGCTCAGGGCGATGGAGCACCAAACACTCGCTCAGGGTGACGGAGCACGAACCATTCGCTGAAGGCGACGGAGCACCAACCACTCGCTCAGGGTGATGGAGCACCAACCACTTGCTCAGGGTGATGGAGCACCAACCACTCGCTCAGGGCGACGGAGCACCAACCACTCGCTCAGGGCGACGGAGCACCAACCACTCGCTCAGGGCGACGGAGCACCAACCACTCGCTCAGGGCGACGGAGCACCAACCACTCGCTCAGGGCGACGGAGCACCAACCACTCGCTCAGGGCGATGGAGCACCAACCACTCGCTCAGGGCGACGGAGCACCAACCACTCGCTCAGGGCGACGGAGCACCAACCACTCGCTCAGGGCGACGGAGCACCAACCACTCGCTCAGGGCGACGGAGCACCAACCACTCGCTCAGGGCGACGGAGCACCAACCACTCGCTCAGGGCGACGGAGCACCAACCACTCGCTCAGGGCGACGGAGCACCAACCACTCGCTCAGGGCAACGGAGCACCAACCACTCACTCAAGGTGACAGAGCACGAACCACTTGCTCAGGGGGACGGAGCACAAATCACTCGCTCAGGGTGACGGAGCACGAACCACTCGCTGAGGGTGACGAAGCAAGAACCACTTGATCTGAATGACGTGGTGTGGCGAAAGCGTCCACAGAGAGTGAACGATTCACTCAGAATGAAGTGGAGCGATACTGCTATCAACAATGGGCGCTCAGCAAGTGGCTTCAGCACTCATACAAGCACTCCATTTAAATGGTTGATAATGAATGGTTGGCTCGCCTGTCACTGCATACCATAAAGGATCCCTTTAACTTTAAAGCCCATCTTCACCACGCACACAGCAGTTAATGAAATAAAATGAATTAATGAAAGAAAATGACTTCATCCACAAAAGATTTGCAGCTTAATGCAGAACAACCCTGGAGATATCACAAAGTTCAATCATCCCTGAAATAAACATTGCAGAAAATCCGCCATCTTGCCTGCTCGTCTGTGCACATGTCCTGTGGTGCATCGGTTTGGTGTGCACAGCAACGTTAAAACTTTATGTTAAAAAGTCCATTTTTTTTTTTTACCAGATTTGCTTTGATTCCCTGCAGAGAACCTCACGACACCTCCGACAATATACGCGACACAGATTTGGCGGATGGTCTGGCAAGCAATCCCTCTGGGGGAGAGGGCATGAGGTCTAACAGTGAGAGCATTACATCATACAGCTCAATAAAACTGGTTAATTTTGTTACGTTCCTTTTTTTTTTCCACTCAGTATAATTCTCCAAATAGTAGAAAAAGATAAGTTTAATGTTTTGGAAATTTCACATTTTCTTGTGTATCAATGGAGGAGGGAACATAGCCTTGCTTGCTTAAAGTAAATCGGCATATTGCCTTAGTGATGAGACTAGTTATTTCTTTAAATTATCAGATTTCACAACAGATTTCGACACTTATTTAGTCAGGACGATATCCGATCCTCAAAACCGAAATAATAATTCGATAATATACTTTAATTAGTCCATGAGAGTGGATTGTGGAAAATTGTATGATGTAATGCATGAAATCACTCCAAGCTCCAAATTTGAAGACTACAGTACTTACAAAAGCGATGTACACAGTGATTCGTAGCTATGATGAGCAGGCATTCGATATGAGTAAGGAAAGTGAAAAAAAAACTATCGTTAAGAAACTTACGGCCTGTTCGAAGTCACGGCATGGTTGAGCAGGCCAAAAAACATGGCTGCTTCAGAACCAGCAAGGTTACCCAGGAAATGCCTTAAGACCCAGACAGCAAGGTCGCCGAGCATCGCTTGATGAAGGATATAATAAAATAAGGCCATTAGGTCAGGTCAGGTATGGGAGCATGTGCCAGAACAGCGCGTCGCTGCGTCCACTTTTCACCGGTACTCCAGGGGCCTCTGTCTGGCCATCCCCCAGGCAGATGCCAGGCCCATCCCCATTTCCTTGAGATGCCGGCCAACCTGCTGCAACCATGAGGCACGTGGTTGGCCCATTGGCCTCCTCCACTCACGAGACTCCCTCGCTGAGAGAATCTGGTGAGCAGGATCAGCGTCAGCAAAACGAGCCACATGTCCATACAGCCGCAACTGACGCTCATGGACTATGCAGGTAACAAATCTCATCCGAGACTCTCTCAGCAACCGCTCGTTGGACACAAAATCCGACCAGCGATAGCCAAGGATTCTCCGAAGAGACCTGGTACCAAAGGAATTAAGTCTCCGTCTCAGATCCTTGGTCAGAGTCCAAGTCTAGCATCCATAGAGCAAGACTGGAAGCAGCAAGAACCTGAAGACTCGGACTTTCTTCCTCCCGCACAGGTACCGGCAGCGCCACACCCCATGATCTAGTGAATCCATGACTCCCCAGGCCTGAACCAGACGTCTGTTGACGTCTGACTCACAGCCAGCAGAGACATGAATATCACTGCCAAGGAAAGTGAATCTCTCCACGACCTCAACATCCTTAACACAAACAGGCACAGACAGAACAGCAGCATCCAAGATGTCATTGAGAGCCTGGATCTTCGTTTTGACCCAAGAAACAGTAAATCCCAGCGGCTCCGACTCCTCATTCAGCACCCCGAGGGCCCCCAAAAGGCTATCTAAAGTCTCCGCAAAGATAACTGCATCATCTTCGAAATCAAGGTGGAAGATCTTGACATTCCGAAACGATGCACCGCAGCTTGATCTCGCCGACATCCTCCCGAGAATCCAGTCCATACAATTGCTGAAAAGTGTGGGGGGCCAGTACACACCCCTGACAAACTCCAGTAACGACTGGAAATAAGTCAGAGATGGTACCACCACATTTCTCAGCACTCTCAGTACCAGAGTAGAGTTCAGACATCAGATCGATCAGTTTTGGTGGCACCCCACGAAGACCAAGAATCCTCCAGGGGGAATTCCGATTCACTGAATCGAACGCTTTACAGAGATCAACATAGGCTGCAAGCAGCCGCTGCAGAAACTCTTGCCTGCGTTCGGTGAGAACCCGAAGAGCAAGGATACAGTCAATCGTTGACCTCTTTGGTATAAAGCCTGACTGCTCTGAACGCTGGTGCTCAAGCAGATGGTGGCGAACCCTATCAATAATTATCCGAGCAAAGACTTTGCCCAGCACTGAGAGTGAGTCACCCCTCGGTAGTTGTTGCAGTCTTGGCGATCACCCTTCCCTTTCCAGAAAGGGACAACAAGGCCCCTCTTCCAATCAGTTGGGATGATGCCTGTGTTCCAGGCAGAGCACAAAACTGCATGCAATGACACGAGTGCAGCATTTCCACCAGCCTTGAGAAGTTCAGCATGGATGCCACAGATCCCTGGAGCTTAACCCCGTTTCAACCGGTTCACTGCAGCATGCGTTTCCACAAGTGAAGGTGGACTACAGTTGATTTGAGGGTCATCAACAGGGACTGTAACCCTCCTGACGTCCAACTCGACAGCTGGTGGATCAGCCTGGTACAACCGCTCAAAGTAACCGGTCCAGTGGGCCTTCACTTCAGACTCCTCTGTCAAGAGCCTACCACTCTCTGCTGTAACTGCAGTGCTCCAAGGGATGGGCTTAGATGAACGCAATGCACGAATTCCCCTGGAAGCGGGACGAGAATCACCTGTCCACAGGTGATTCTCTACCCCCTCACAGAGTCCTCGCACATAGGCCTCCTTGTCCACCCATAGTGCACATACAGTTTTCCACCTCAGCTCCCTGAACAGCTCAGCTCTGCCATTCAGCCTGGCCTTGCGACTCTGGTCAATGGTATCCAGTGTTCCTTGAGAGACAAAATTATTCTTTGCCCTGCGGTGAGTTCCAAGACATCCACCCACAACATCAAGGATGGTGGTCTTGAAGGCACTCCACAACTCTTCAGGACCCCTCAAAGCAACCAGACCCCTCAAATGTCCACTCAGCCTGTTCGCAAACTCCTCAGCTACCCTCTCATCCTTGAGCTTGCCAAGATCCAGCCTCGGCTGGGATGGTACCATTCTCCCGGATTTAAGGTGCAGGTTTCGAGTTGCTACAAGGCGGTGGTCAGTATTGAGGAACTGAGCACTCCGGTGGACCCTGCAGTTCTGGATCATCCCCAAGCGACCATCAACGAGGACATGGTCAATCTCCTTTGCCACACCACCAGCGTTGGAATACCAAGTCCAGCGATGAGCTTGTGAGCGCTGAAACCATGAACCTGCCACCCAAAGTCCATGACTTCTTGCAAAGTCAAGGAACTTAGTGCTATTCTGGTTCATAGTTCCTGACCCATGGGGACAAACACATGTCTCATAACCATCCCTGTTAGTTCCAGTCGATGCATTGAAAGTGTATCTCGTCTGGGGCACTGATCAACCACAGACTCGAGTGTGGCGTAGAATGCATCCTTCACGGTGAGATCACTCGCCTCAGTCGGAGCATAAACAGAGACCAGGGAAATGACACCTAAGGAGTGACGAATCCTTGATCTCATAATACGCTCATTGTCTGGTGTTACCTCAATTATCATTGGAGTCAGCTTATTGGACACAGCTACAGCAACTCCTTGAGTATGGTAACCATCAGAGCGACCAGACCAATAGTAGGTGTAACCACCCACCATTATCTCACCGCAATCCGGTCTCCGAACCTCAGAGAGTGCTGCAATACCGATGTCCAAATGCTTGAGCTCAGGTGATAACAGAGAGAGGTCATCATCCTCTCTAAGGGATAGAACATCCTCTCTTAGGGATAGGACATTCCAAGAAACCCACCCGAAGGGACTGCCTCAGGTTGACCCAAGGAGACCACCGTCTGGTGGACGACACCTCAGCACCACTCCGACACACTCTCCCGCAATCTGACCCAGGAATGTTACCCCGTGCTTTCCCTCCTATCATCAAAGATTGGGGGTCTCGAAAGCTTTGCCCCAATCCCATCATCCGGTGAGCTGCCTTGCGAAGGGATGCTGCACAGGAGGTACTCCCACAGAGTGTGCTTTAAGATTTTTTTGCGTTTTTGTGTGTTGCAGAATGAAGGGTTTTACGGTGGCCGGAGTGCAAATCCTGCCACCAACCTCCAAATAACAAGTAACCCAACTGCAGGAGGACATCCACAGACACAGTTGGGCACTAGATATGGATTACCGTTGGCTCACAAGGAGCTCCTCCGCTCTTTGACGGGTTTCGTTTTTAATCCTGCTGGGTGTCCGTATCCAAACACCCCCCTCACCAGAAAAC
Source organism: Eptatretus burgeri (assembly GCF_056783735.1). Taxonomy (NCBI): domain Eukaryota; kingdom Metazoa; phylum Chordata; class Myxini; order Myxiniformes; family Myxinidae; genus Eptatretus; species Eptatretus burgeri. The sequence continues at coordinate 1,121,603 of NC_140965.1, forward strand.
CTGGTGGGGGAGACGGTTTCGTTGCCGACAACCCGACCATGGAACAGGTTAGTACAGGTTTACATGGTACCTGTAGCAGGTCACAGATCTAACCTGACCTGATATTTAAGGCCATTAATTGTCTTCAAAAGGGGTGTTTTAATTAACCCAAACACTCAATTTTCACTCTTGCACTTCCTTAGTTTTCTTTGCGTACATGAAAAGTTTCAGGCTGCTCGGTTTTATAGTTATGGAAGAGACACACTCACTGACACACACACACACACACACACACACACACACACACACACACACACACACACACACACACACACACACACACACACACACACACACACACACACACACACACACACACACACACACACACACACACACACACACACACACACACTTTTCTTTGTGTAGATTAAGAGGTATTTATATAGATATACAAGAGTAAAGGTGACCTCATATGCCCTGACAAACAGCTCTTTGGGAAGGACCAGATGCGACATCGAGTCATAAGCATGGACAATGTCAAAATAAACTTTCATTTCATCTTTTCATAAAACCCACAAAGTTTATGGCAGATCTTAAACGCTGGTAAATGCAATGGTAAAAAAGGAGTAAATTCTACAGTTGACATACATGGGGGTTAAGTAGGCAAGAGATAAAACTTGAGAAACTAAAAGAAGCAGAACAGGATATGAAGACACGTCAGAAATCAGTTAGCAGATACCTTGAAGACTTGCAGGATACACGAGCTTTGAGCACATTTGGGAAGCAAGTTTAACAGGCACAAAATGCGGGTCACACGAGTGCTAATGAATGGGGATAGGCAAGAGGCGAGAGGCGAGAGGAGAGAGGAGAGGCGATGTATGGAATTGTCGATTAGCGAGTCCGATGGACAAGCGAGGTTGGTGAAAAACAGATAAAGATGAGATGAATGAAGGCAGAAGAAATGGCTGCAATGTAGCTAGGTTGATGCTCATTCCTTAGCTCCCTAGTTCTGGATTCAATCTCTGGTGGACTATCCATCCATCCATCCATCAATGTATCATACCCTTTGCAGGTCATTGGTGCCACCGAAGTAGTCTCAAAACAGATAATACACTGGGGTGCTTGTCATTGTCGGCTTGGGATTTGAACCTACAATCACCAAATTATCAAACAAAAGACCAGCCAGATGAACAAACCAAGAACCCTGGAAAAAAACTGACTCTCCAGCTTGTTGCCATCAGGGCATGCCATGACGCATCATGGAGCATGTTATGCTTTTCAACATACAGTATTTGCAGCAAACAACAAGCAATCCTTTTCGAGCAGGGCCTGATGCCTCAAATAATTTCCATATAACCCATTCATCCATCCATTGCGACCATACTCTGTGCAGAGCGTTGGTGCTGCCTAAGCAGTCTCCTTGGCTGTTGGGAACAATCCTGGACGGGTCGCCACTCCAACACAGGATACCAGCAAGCTGGCACTCATTTTGCCGACCTCGGAAGGATGACAGGCAGTCAACCCCACCTGGTATTAATTCAACAGCCGAGTGGGATTTGAACTCAGGATCCGAGGATCGCAAGACTACCACCCTAACCATTAAGCCAACACCAGGCATATATAATGAAGCAGGTGTTTGTGAGTATGTATGTATGTATGTATGTATGTATGTACATGTGTGTACGTGTGCGTGTACATATGTATATCCACTCTTCCCACATTGGTTGTATAGCTGAGCTGACGTCACTCACAATTGTAAGGTGAAATACTTCACCTCAAGTACCCGGAGGACCCAAAGGACACCCTCTCGCCGCCCCGAGAACCCAAAAGACGCAAACGGCCCCGAGGACCCAAGAGACCTAAATGACCCTGAAGATCAAAGACTAAAAATACCCCAAAGACCCTTAAAGACCTTAAAGACCCAAAAGACCTAAAATACCCAAAAGACCAAAAACACCAAAAAGACCCCGAAGACCCAGAAGACCCAAAATACCTAAAAGACCCAAAATATTGAAAAGTCCCAGAAGACCCAAAAGACCCCCAAAAATCCGAAGATCCCTAAGACCTAAAAGCCCCCAAAGACTTTGAAGACCACAAAACACCCCAAGGACCCCTAAGACCCAAAACACTGAAAAGACCCTGAAGATCCAGAAGACACAAAAGACTTCAAATAACTGAAAGACCCCAAAGGACCCTGAAGACCTAAAATACCAAAATGACAGAGTACGCAAAAGACCTCGAGGAACCACCGAAAAACCAAAAGACCCAGGGGATCCAAAAGACTCCGAGGACCTAAAATACCCAGAGGACCCAAAAGGCCAAACGAGACTATCTGGGAACAAAATAAATTTTGCATAATGTAAAATGTGACTTCAAGACCCCAACACCCCTGCCCCACACGTACACACAATCCCAAGTCCTCAATCACCAACCAAAAGGTCAACATAGGCCCAAGGTCAACAACTAAGGTGGTATTTCTAAAATCCTCATTTTTCATCTGATTGACTTGAAATTTGTAAAGGATTTTCATATGAACTTACTGAATTTAACCATTATTATTAAGGTCAACATAGGCCAAAAGGTCAACAACTTAAGTGATATTTCTAAAATCCTCATTTTTCATCCGATTGACTTGAAATTTGAAGAGGATTTGCATATTTGGTCATTGAATTCAAGCACCCATTATTGTTGAGGTCAAATTTGTTTTATGGAATTTGCAAGTATCGTGCTCTGCACGATGTCGTCGTCTTGTTTGTTTGTCATGCTACTCCTCCTCCAGTCGTGGGCCGATTCCATCCAGACTTGCTACATAGGATCAGTATGCCCCCAATTAGTGTATCGGTGTGTTTTTATCTTTGTCGGTGGTCGGGGACACAAATTCTCTATGTAAATGTGTATCGTGTAGTGCCGCCTCCAGGTGGAGGAGGGTATTACAAATCTCCACCATTTACAGCACAGTATTCCTGTCCCCACGTTTTCCAGTGCAGTGAGGTGTTTTGAATCATTAGCAGTGGGTATGTTTTTGCTTCATGCACATAACGTCATGGGTTTTTCTTTTTTTGCCCACACAGAGCTGTCAGTTTCCTATACACTGCTCCAAAAAAGGTATGCATCAGAAGAACGTCTTGCATGCTTGGAACAAGATTGCCCAATCGGGTGGGCACTTTGCTAGTAAAAAAATAAATGTTGATGACACCCAGGATCTTAGAAACAACAACCTCAAAAAACAAAATGCCATGGGTGACAGCAATAGATCAGATGTCTACTGTCATTAAATACACTGCACAATGCTGCAGAAATAGGATTTCCATTCCATGCAGGCAAACAGATGGATAGAATGGGCATAGACAGACAGATAAGGCTTATTGGAATGCAAAAGATGATGTCAGCTCAACTGGGACGGAGAACGGATCATAAGTAGAGCGAAGTCGATGGCGCGCCATCGCAAATCCCCATGCTTCCCACCTAAAGCAAAGTTGAAAGATGGTAAAAAGTTCCACCAGGAGTGACCAAATATCACATTTGGAGAAAAAAAAATTTCCCACTTTACCCCATGACTCAAGTCCCCACCCCCTGAAGTATGAACCCGGCGTCAAATCCAACAAATCGTTCCAAATTTCATGCAGTGATTGTATATAAAAAGTATAGTTTCATTTTTAAAAAAACGGTTTAAAATGTTTAATTGCATTTTCGGTAATTGACCTTTTGACGCTGCCCCAAGGGGCAGGGCTAAAAATCATACTGTTCTTGAACCTTTCTGCCATGAGATGATCATAACAACTAAGTTTAGTGAACTTTTGAATAACCGTTTAGGAAGAGATAGCGTGACTGACAGACAGACAAAACCGATTTCAAAATTCCCAATTTTTTTTTTCAAAAAGCGTGAGGATAATAAATGCCCAAGACCAAGGACACGACACCATTGTCTTTAAAAAAGAAATGGCAGGACTGAACCAATCAGCCAAGTGTAGGTTCTGCAAGGTCGAAAAAGAAAGCACGAGTCACCTCCAATCAGGATGTAACAAACTCATCTCAGAACGGCTGTACACACAAAGGCACAGCAAGGTATGTGGAGTAATCCACCGGCACATGCACAGAAATTTAAATGTCCCAGTTCCACAAAACTCATGGAAACATGAACCAAAATCAATTATTGAAAACAAGGACATAATGATCACGTACGACCTGATTATCCCATCCAGCATGAACACAGAAAACAAAGCACTGTGACCGGAAATAGTACTCAGATACAAAAAGGGAAAAGAAAGCATTACTAATTGAGGTTTCAGTACCCAGTAATTTTGGTCTAAATAACGGATAAATCAAGAAAATGAACAAATATCAAAACCTCAAGAATGAAGTGAAAAGATCCGAAATTGTACCTGTGATAATTGGAGCAACGGGAATGATGAAGAATAACCTCACAAAGATCCTACAACCCATCACTGGGGACATTACTACAAATGAACTGAAGTTGGAGGTTGTCCGGGGCTCAGTGACGATCCTGAGAAGAGCCCCCGGAACAAAACTCTGAGAACAAGAAACCTTCTGAAACACAAATTATGGAGATAACAAACAACCACACACACGCACGCACGCACGCACACGCCAGATCACCACCTTGTTGCAGGGTGTTATCAAAGCAGGCCTCAGCCAGGGAGAAAATGTGAATTCGACAGTATCAGTCTGCTTTCTTTTTCTTTCTTTTTTATGCAAAAGGTGGGGTTCTCAACATCCACAAGCAAGTGCTATAAGACAGGACAGTCAACTAATGAATGGGCCGTCTGAAATGACAACATACTCGGTGATACAATGTGCTATGAGCAAAGCAAAGGCAATCAAAAAAGAAAGTTGATAATATGTTTTTTGTCCACCAAGTTGAGGCTCGTGTAACAGCTAATAAACAGAAACATAACAAGGCAGGAGACGAGAAGGACAGGAGAGGGAAGCACAAAATTGTGGGGAACAGAGACATTAGGAGATCTGTGGAAGGGAGAAGGATGAGGCGGGGTACATGGGGTGAACAAGATGGACACTACAGGGACTTTCAGGAAGGAAAGCAGGGAATTTGAAGAGGGTGGGTTTGGGGTGGATTAACGGGGGTATAAAACATCGCAGAATGAGATGGGGGAAGATAAGAGATGGTGGTGAACAGCTGTTTTGAAGACCTGGAGAGAAGAGTGTGATCGAAGAGTGTGAGAGTTTGTTCCAGAGGCGGGAAAAAAAGAGGAATGCAAGAGTGAAGGCGAGTAATGAAAGAGTGTAGGTGGGTAATGAAAGAGTGAGTTTAATGCAAATCAAGTTCAAAAAATTTCCCAGAATTATTTATCAACTCACATGAACTGCATGCACAAGAAAAATAATAAAAATGCCAGATGAGCATTTACTCACATCAGCTGGATAATGGTTACAAAAACACCCCCTTTTAAGCACTCTCCCTTTTAAGCACCCCCCCAACCCTCCCCCAGGGCAACAGTAATCTCTGATGTTATCAAATTTCCAATCTCAGCATTTTTGTGCGATCATAATAATAAAAGCAATCCAATTAATCCTCAGCTGTTTGAAATTTAAACAAATCCACCAGGTTAAATCAACCAGGAAATCCCTTAAAACAAAGTTGACACAATGCAATTTCCTGCTCACGAAATCCCATTTAAACAAATGGTGATTGCGTCCATGGGGCTGCATTTATGCAGACTGCATTGGGATTGCAACCACAAAGAAAAATTAAAGTGAAGAAGTAGTAGTAAAGAGAAAGGAACAGGCCCCGAGACGAGGCATGTGGGTTTCTGACACCCTCCACCCATGATGCAGAGTTTTCCTCTCGATCAGCCCTGAGAGCTGGCAAAGCCTGCAGGGCAGGCTCGTCCTTTCATGTTCCGCCAATGTGATCGATGGAGAATCGCGGAGGGGCCATCAGGTTGAGGGTGCACATTTTATTCCTTATCTGTGGGTATGGCTCATGCCAGAGGATTTTAAAGTGCTAAGTGTCAGAGGTTGTGTGCCCCATGAGACAGCAATTGACAATCACCTTCTCAAAGTGAAGGGGCAACATGTGAATGGATGGGATTTACAGGAGGTTTTCACAGGTAAAAAAGAAAATGCATTTTATATCTGCAAGCAAAAGGGCAAAACCGTTTGAAGAATCTCAGCCCTAAAAATATAGATTGAAATGTTGAAGCAAAACATACCTGTCTCTGCATGTCTTCAATCTGTCTTTGTGATATGGCTTTCAAAATGGTGCATATTTCCGGAAGCTTGTCTTCCGCCAACACCACCGCTGTTCTGAAAAGGTAGGTAATTTCAACTTGATACGGATATTTGAAATCACACTTTTCAATCATATTCGACTTTATTTAGACCATTCATGAAACTTCCCAATCAAGATTTTTTTTTTTTAAAACACAACAACAAAGAGCAATCAGAGATTGCAGACCCTCACCAGGACTTGTTTGGTGTGGTGTATTCTGTGTGGACAAACAAATGGAAGGATGTATGACATGAAAGGTCATTGATTTCAAATGAAAGTTCTAAATGGTCTAGTTGTAAATGTGTGAAGGTCAAAGGTTTGAAGGTCTGCAGGTCTCAATGTTGAAAGGTGGAAAGGTCAATAGGTCTGAAGAAGTGTGAAAAAGGTCAAAATGGGTCTAAATGGTCGAAGTGGTCGAAGTGGTCCAAAGGTTGCAATTCAAGGTCTCAAGGGTCTGAATTGTCTGAAGGGGTTTAAATGATCCTAAAACATATAAAAAGGGTCCAAAAGTCAAAGGGTTATTAGGGTCTTTGGGGTTACAAAGGATCTAAGAGGATCTAAAGTGTCTAAGAGGTCTAAGGCTTCTAAAGGGTGTAACGGGGTCTACAGAGTTTACACGGTCGACAGCGTCTTCGGGTTCTCAAGTGTCTTGGGGGTATAAAGGGTCTTGAGGGTCTCAAAGGGTATTCAGCATCGAAAGAGTATTGAGGGTCTTTGAGATCATAATGGGTCTTAGAGCTATGAGGGTTTTAGGGGTCAAGGGGTCTTAAGGGTTTAAAAGGTTTTGGGGATCTTAAAGGGTCTTATGGTTCTTAAGGGTCTAATGTAATTCGTACACACTCACATTCTGTGTGGACAAACAAACAGACAGACAGACAAATAAACAGACCCAAATGCAATACCCTCTTCTCTGACGAGGGTGATTAATAAGCCGTGGGCAAGTTTTTTTTTTAATGTTCGTATTAATAGTTAGAGGATGGCGAAGATTTAAATTTTTTGTTTTATCTTTTTAAACAATGAATTCTCGCCATCTCTTGGACGACGAGTGACATAGCAATTCAAAAAATAAGTTAAAACCATATTTTGGAAAGATACATTACGAGGACTGTCGATGCATTTCATCTGATAATTACACTCTCCTGCAGGAAGAACTTTTCTCGGAAAAGAGTGAACTGCACACTTGCTATCTGCTCAATAAACCAATAGTAACTTCACATTTGACCAGGCCATATTTATTTTTAGAAGGTGCCTTGGAATATTACTATGTTCATAAAATCTGTTTGTCAATCCCTTCTGAACACAGAGCTTATATATTAGGTTCCAACGCAGCGCAGAAAAAATAAATTTTATATTTATATATATATATATATATATATATATATATATACATACATATATATATATATATATATATATATATATATACATACATATATATATATATATACATACAGACACATATATATATATACATACATATAGATATATATATATATATATATATATATATATATATATATATATATATATATATATATATATATATATATATATATACACGCACACACATATCGAAAAATGTTGAGTGTGACGAGCACTTCTGTGCGGATTATGCGGTTTTACCGTATGAGACATAATCCGTGGCGATGCTCACCACAACAGTCAGAAGGTGCATCTGATGAGCGCGCGCGCGCACGCACGCACGCACGCACGCACGCACGCACACACACACACACACACACACACACACACACACACACACACACACACACACACACACACACACACGTAGTGGACTTAAATAAAAACACCAATGTAAAGTCACTTAATAGGGTGTTGGGCCACCACAAGTGGCCAATACGGCAGTACGGACTGTATGCACCGTGGTAGAGTCCAACAGCATCTGGAATTCTGCAGGAGGGATGCGGCACCACTCTTCCATGAGAACGTCAATCAACTCACACCTGTTTGATAGAGGTTTAAAAAAAAAAACCTTTGTCTCAGGCGTTGTTCCAGAATATCCCATAAATGCTCGATTGAGTTCACATCTGGTGACTGAGAAGTCCAAGACATATGGATAACATCAGTGTCATGCTCACTAAACCATTGGATGACCACACCTGCTCTGTGGATGGGGGCATTGCCATCCTGGAAGACAGCCCTCCCGGCAAGAAAGAACTGCTGCAACATGGGGTGAAGATGATCACTCACTACCTTGCCTTCCAAAGGAACGACCGCACCCAAACCATGCCAGGAAAATGTGCCCCACAACATCACAGAATCATCAGAACCCTTCACTGTTGGAAACAAGCACTCGGGATTGTAGAGTTATTTAGGTTGGCGCTACAAGTGCACTCATCTGTTTGTCAAGAACATGGTGAAGGATGATTAATCTGACAATATCACATTTCTCCACTGCTCGGTAGTCGATTCACTCACACTCACGCTTTTGTGCAGACTTGTGACTGCTGGTTGCATCATTGGTTGGGGATGTGGCGATGCCGCTGATGCAATGCTCCTATTACCAGTACAATGGTGCTCATTTCACTGACCTCGGAAAGATGACAGGCTGAGTCAACCCCACCTGATGTTAATTCAGCGACCGATTGGGCTCAAACTCAGGACCCGAGAATCCCAACCAGTAGTCCATTGCCTGTGCTCTTTGCACCAATGGACTCGAAAATGTGCATTGATTGCCAGGTGTGATAAGCAGTTTGTGTAGGGCAACCCGACTATGGTATCCCACTCTGAGGAGTTCTCGGCAGACCATTTTTGATAGAACTGGCTGCTTGTGCCTCAGGTTGAAATTTACAGTCAACAATTGATCTGCAGTTGCTTGCCTGCTTTGAAGGCAAGCAACTACATATATTTAATTTCAACCTGATCGGATGCCTGGTCTGGCAGCCAGAATTATTTGATTTTTTTTTGATCTGGGAACTTTTTGATATTTACTTATTTATTTATTTTGAATAAGGCTCACTTGGCTGTGCCTGGATGGGTTTGAGGGAAGAGGAGTAGCAGCTGAAATGGGAATCCTATCCAGATTCCTCCTGATAATTTCATCTTTGCTTTTTGCTTGTTTGGGTTCATTCTTACTCCAATGGAGGACTTTTTTTTTTTTTTTTTTTTTTTTGTATACCTTGGTCGAGGCTCGTATGAGAGCTAACACACAACTCACAGCAAGGAGGCATGAGACAAGAGGGGCGGGAGTGGAAGGGACAAAACATTGGGGAACAGACACAGGTGAACTGTGGAAGGGAGAGGGATGGGGATGGGACGGGGAACATGGCGAGGGGAAGATGGACATTAAAGGGACTTTCAGGAAGGAAAGCAGGAGAATTGAAGGAAGTGGGCTTGGGTGGATTATCGGGGGTAGAAAAGTTCGAGGATTTGGATGGGGGAAGATAAGAGGTGGTGGTGAACAGCTGTTTTGAAAGCCTGGAGGGAAGAATGGGAAAGAATAGAGTGAGGAAGTTTATTCCAAAGGCGGGAAAAAAGAGGAATGAAAGAGTGAAGATGAGCAGTGATTCGTGATTTTGGTAGTTTTACCAGAAGGGGGTTGTTGGCGGACCTTGAGCGCCCTGTGGAAATGTGGTTGGGACAAATCACAGAGAGAGCAGGGGGGGCAAGGCTGGAGAGGAGTCGGTAGAAGACAGAAAGACCACCGACCAACCTGCGGTGATTGAGTGAGAGGCCCAAAGACTCAGCTTCATTGCGGGAGATGCCAATGATCTTAAAAGCCCTGGTTTCGACAGCGTGAAGTCGAGAAAGGTGGGAGGCAGGAGCACCAGCCCAGAGGGGAGAGCAGTACTCCATATTTGGTCTCCATAGCAGACTTTACATATTTGGTCTTCTATTTGATTTGAATCAAATTTATTTTAATCCCATTCTGAATTAAATTGAATATTAATAAACGTCATGGGTCAGGGTGAAGTGTCCGATAAAAGTGGGGTTGCATCAAAGCGGGACATCTTGGTTCCCGGTCATCACTGCCAGTAGTTATGAATTGGCAGATCTAATTATGTCTCCAATTAATTAAGTAACACACCAGTACACAAACACCACACAAAACAAGTCCTGGCGAGGGTCTGCCATTTCTGATTGCTCTTTTTCTGGTTTTCTTTGTGCACTTATATTCAAAAAGCTTGACATATGCACTTTCTTTCCATATGTGCTAATACGCATTCAAAAATCCATGATATGTGCTTATAATGACAAATATGTTCATCAGATTGACTGCATCGACGTCAGTTTTTACATCTTTGCAATTGTAATTGTCCTCACCTCGGAAACAAATACAAAATACGCTTTCAGTCCTCGAGCACATATTAAACTCCACAAGTTCCTTTTCCATGTCCGGGGAAAAAGGCCAGTCTCCCGCTCCCTATCTTCTTCACCATTCACAACAAAGTGCTCTTGTTAAATCCGAATTTCTTACATGTCTGGTCCTGGTTCTTACAAGAGTTGTAAAACGCGATAACCTCAATCTTCTTTTAACGGGTGTGTGACCGACGCTTCACTGACGCGTCAATTTTAATCATGATGAAAAACGTTGTGTTACGACCCTTAATCATAATCACCAACATTCTCCATACAATCACCACCCTTCTCAACTTAATACACTTCATCCAGTGACCAATAAACTTGTGGGTCGCAACACATAAAACATCCATGTGTATTGTAAAAAAACAACATATATACATACACATATACAAAAATATATACATACACGTATGAGGTCCATCGAAAAGGTAACGGGGCTGAGCCTGCTGTGTACTCCACTTACACAACTTGAATGAACGGGTTGCGTCACAGTCTTTCGCAACATTCCAGCTATATAGATATATATATATATATATATATATATATATATATATATATATATATATATATATATATATATATATATAATTGGTGATGGTTAACTGCGCTCATTGTGTGATTTTTTTTACAGGTCGTGCTTTACACGTTGTCTAGTCCGAGTCGTCGTGTTTTGAGTCGTGAGCAGAGAGCTAATCTGAAGTTTCTTGCCAAGCTTGGCAAAACACCTTCCAAATCCTTCGCAATGCTGCAGCAAGTCTACGGGGAAGAAATGATGCCACGAACACGTGCATTTGAATGGCAAAAGAGGTTCAAAGAGGGACGGGAGGAGGTTGAAGACGATCCATGATCTGGAAGACCTTCAACGAGCAGAACGGCGGACAACATCGAGCGTGTGAAGCAGATAGTGCATGCAGATGCAGATGATTGCTGAGGAACTTTCCATCGACAACGACAATGTCTGGAGCATCATCACTGAAAATCTCGAAATGCACAAGGTGTGTGCAAAGATGGTCCCCAAGCTGTTGTCCAAGGACCAGAAACAGCAAAGAGTCACTGTCTGTCAAGACATTATCAAGCGCCTCAAGGACGATCCAAACCTGCTCGGGAGAGTAATTACCGGCGATGAATCGTGGATATTCGAAAACCATCCCAAGACCAAATGGCAGAGTCATCAATGGAAAAGTCCGGCATCACCAGGACCAAAGAAAGTAAGGATGTCGAAGTCGAAGTCGAAGGTCAAGTTGATGCTCATCGCGTTTTTTTACATCAAGGGCATCGTCCACTTCGAGTTTCTACCACAGGGTCAAACAGTGAATCAATACGTGTGCAAGGAGATCCTCCCGCGCCTCATAAGATCAGTCTGGGACAAGAGGAGGGATCAGTGGGACAACAATACCTGGGTGCTCCACCATGATAACGCCCCTGCCCACAGTGCCCGGAGCATCCAACAGTTTCTGGCGGAGAGGAACGTGCCAACTCTTGAGCAACCCCAGTATTCGCCAGACTTGGCCCCTTGTGATTTTTTCCGATTCCCCAAGCTCAAGGGGGTGATCAAGGGGACCCGATTTCCTGATGTGGAGGCCATCAAAAGGGCCGTGATGACCGAGTTCTGGAGGATTCCAGAAGAAGCCTTCCAGGGGTGCATCGAAGCGTGGAAGAAGAGGATGGACAAGTGTGTGAGACTGGAGGAAAACTATTTTGAAGGGGACAAGCTGTGATTTCAATATATTTCTTGGAATAAAATTTGTGTGAATTCAGTCGCGTTACTTTTCAGACGGACCTCATACATTCACAGACATATAATATACATATACATATATACATACATACATACATATATATATATATGTAAATACAGTCATCCCCCGTTTATTGCGGGGGTTACGTTCCATACCCCCTGCGAAAAGTGAAAATCTGCGATGAATGGATGCCTCCCCAAAAAATTGACTCGTCTGGTCGGCTTGGCAATGATCGGGTTTGAGGTGCCAGAGAAAGACTCATCTGGTCTGGTCGGCTTGGCAATGATTGGGTTCGAGGTGCCAGAGATCGACTCGTCTGGTCTGGTCGGCTTGGCAATGATCGGGTTCGAGGTGCCGGAGATAGACTTGTCTGGTCTGGTCGGTTTGGCTATGCTCGTCCAACCGCGGCAAACCGTTTTCCTTCCCGAAGCATATATCGAACAATTTAACCTTCTCCTGGAGTGTCAGGACCTTCCTCTGGCGCTTCGGTTTCTTGCCAGAAGCCTTAGAAGGTGCAGGGCATTTGGGCGGCATCTTAGGGCTTGGAGAAAAAACGTAGAAAATATTCGAAGTTCACAAGCGAAACTTTCTCTCGTGCTTTGTGTGACTAGTCGAGCAACACACGTTATAATTTATTGCTTAAATAGTTCATATTTTATGTATTATTACCGCGATATTTCGGTGTAACCCGCAGAAAAAATAAGTTATGTTTCAAGGGAAAACCCGCGATGAACCGGGGGCGCAATAGGGGAACCGCGATATAGCAGGGGATTACTGAATGTATATACATATATATATATACATACATATATACATATATATATATACATACATATATACATACATACATATATACATATATATACATACATATATATATATATATACATACATATATATATATATATATACATACATATATATATATATATATATATATATACATACATATATATATATATATATACATACATATATATATATATATATATATACATACATATATATATATATATATACATACATATATATATATATATATACATACATATATATATATACATATATATATATACATACATATATACATACATACATATATACATATATATACATACATATATATATATATATATATATATATATATATATATATATATATATATATATATATATACACATATATACATATATATATTGTTGTGGTTACCAAATTCGCAAACCACCATTCAGGTCCCCGAGGTGAGGTATCTCGGTAAGTGCATGTGTAGTTAGGCCCAAACCCGTTGTCTAGTGGGAATACATGTCATTTATGCGAGCTGCGACTCTTCAGGATAGCCGTTTTTCTTTTACTATCTTTATTTTGGACCAACCGCCATGATTACCACCACAACCACAACATCAACCAACAACCACAACCACCGCTTCACCACAACCGCCACGACCTTCACGTCACACCTCGCAACCGTAGCATCGCCACCGTTCTTGCCCCGCTGTGGGTACCGGTGTTGGACTCGTGCAGGGCGCACGTTGAACAGCATTTACAAAATCACGGATTTTGTGCTTCAAAAACGGATCAAAAACGACACACGCCCACTTTTTGCCGTCCAATCGGTGAGCGAGGGGCGATTTGGCCCCGCCTCCAGAACGATCGATATATGCAAATTTGTGGATCAAAAAGCCTTCACGCCCACTTTTTCTCGGGCCAATGGGGAGCGAGGTGAAAGGTCGAAGAGAGGGGGTCAAAGGCGAAGCTACGGGGGGATAAAAGGACGGTGTTCGTCAGTCAGAGAGTGAGAAGAGTGTGGAAGTCTGGAGCCCGAAGCCTGCAGTAGCTGGAGAAGCTGAAGAGAGTCGAACGAGGAGAGCCCAAAGAAGAGTCCAGGGTGGAGAGTCCAGAGGCGGAGAGGCGGCAGCGGCGAAGGCAGACGAGGGGGTGCTCGCCTCGGTGCCAGGAGCTGCACGCCCGAGGGAGGCCGGCAGCGCGTCCTGGCCGAGGTGGAGACGCACACCAGGGGTAATAAAGATCCTCTATACCCCGAGCATCAACAACCCCCTCCTGTTTCCCCCCCGCGCTGAGATAGTGCGACCAAGGGGGCCCCTTTTCCCACCCCCCTGCCAGGCACTGTCCGCGAGGCCCGCGGAGTGAGGCGCCATCGCCGCTCCGCGTCTCATCACCAGACGGGTAGGCGCGACTCGGTCTCGGCCTCAGGCCCGCCTCATCCTTGAGGGTATTTCTTTTCCTTGGTTTTGGGTATGTGTTGTCGGCGCCGTCTGTGAGGTAGAATTGTATAAGTGTTGCCGTGTGCTCGGTAGTCGGTATTAGCTCTGCATTGTTTTCGCTTTTATATTTGCTTTTTGTGTAAATGGAATTGTGTTTTCTTTTTTTTGTGTGCTTTTGGTGGAATTGTATTTGTGTGCTTCCCGTGTGCCGCGAATAAATGTGCTTTATTGTTGAACTGTTCTCCCGCTTCGCTTCGTCTTTTCCCCCATTGAACCCTCATCTTGCTTCACGTAAAGGGTTGGTAGTGGGCTGAGTACGCCCGATAATTAATCGAACCGTCGAGGTCGACGATAACACCGCTCGGTTATTCTGATAGTACGGAACGGGTCGCTTAAGTGGCCCGTGTCCGAAGTCTACCTGCGGCGAGGTGCGATCGCCCGGTCTACCCTCCGCGTGGGTACTTAGGTAGGTCGAATTTGGCGAGCAACCCTATCCCACGCGGGGGCTGATTGGCTCGATCGCGGTGAGACCGAAAGGTCCACCCGTGACTGGTTCCCGGCGTTAGTCCGAGAGGGTCACGACTGGATTGTCCGTCCGGTGGGCGACGTGCCGCGATTCGAGTTACGTGGCCGTCAGCACGCCGGCGGGCGCGAAAACCGCAACACTGGTGTCAGGTCGTGCGATACAAATTCATCGCCCTCCTCGCGGCACTGGTATTGGAGAGCGGGACAACAGGCTCTCCTGTCTCCGGCTAAATTCACGGGAATCGGTCCAGGGGTGAGAGAAGCGACCCCCGATTCCCTCCAAATTACGAGCGAGCAAATTAACCCTTCACGAGAAGCAAGATGGCGTCTCAAGGCGAGCGGGAGCCGGGGGTATTAGAAATGTATATGTGTAGTAATGTAGAATCCATGGTCCAGGATGGAATCCCCGAGCGGGAAATGTTGATTGTGCAGGAACACGGACTCGCCCAACTGAACCCAGAGCCCGAAATGGGTGCGGCAGCGGCCGCAGTGTATGACACCTCCCCCCCCCTCTCCACCAAAACCCTTCCCCAACCCTTGCCGAAACGGCTCAGCTGAGTGCATCCGACATGGCCCAGCTATTCACCATGCTGGCACAAATGAATGCGGCAATGACAAATGAAATGAAAAACGAAATGAAAGGCATGAACAAACAAATGATCGAAAGAATGGATGCGAATACACAAGGCATGAACGAAAAGATGGATACATTCACAAACGAAATAAAACGCATGAAAACTAAAATGGAAACAAACATGAAGGAAGAAACGAAAAAGCTCCGGGGGGAGACGCAGAACATGGGCCGATGCCTGCAGGCGGGCATGAAGGCCGTGACAAAGGAAATAATAGTTGAGACAAGGGAGGTAAAGGGTGAAGAGTTGGCAGTGACGGTAGCCGGGAAGGGAATGATAGAGGAGAGACTGCACGGTGAGGACGGGGTAAGTGACGCGCACACACACACGGAGGTAGTGGAGGATAGTGAGGGTGAGCTGGCGGACTGGGTGGAGACCCAGTGCGAGCACCTGGATGGCCTCCTCCAGGAACGAGGGGAGGGAGTATGCCCCCTTGAGGCGGATCACGACCAGGTGAGTTCGGTCGTGCTTCGCGAGGTTGAGGGGACGGGTGCTGTGGACGGGTGCACGGAGAGCTTGGGGGGTGTAGAGGCCCCGGAGACCCTTGTGGGGACACGAATCCCCAGTGTGGTTGTCCCTGTGTGTGTGGTGCAAGGTGTGAGTGCGTCCCCGTGTGTGGAAGCGACCCCGTGTGTGAGTGGTGTGGTGGCGATGGTGCCAGAGTGCGTGCTTCCCAGCACGCCAGGTGTGGATGGGGCACCGTGTGTGAGTGAGGCCGTGTGTGTGAGTGAAACGGCCAGTATGAGTGAGGCACCATGTGTGAGTGGTGTGGTGGCGATGGTGCCAGAGTGCGTGCTTCCCAGCACGCCGTGTGTGGATGAGGCACGGAGTGTGAGTGAGGCACCGCGGGTTAGTTCCCCCGCGTGTGTGGGTGAGGCACCGTGTGTGGAAGATGCACCGTGTGTGAGTGTCGCCGTGTGTGTGAATGAGGCACCGCGGGTGAGTGCCCTCGCGTGTGTGGATGAGGCACGGTGTGTGGATGAGACACCGCGGTTGAGTGCCCCCGCGTGTGTGGATGAGGAACGGAGTGCGAGTGAGGCACCGCGGGTGAGTGCCCCCGCACGCGTGAGTGAACGGCCGTGTGCAAGGTCGCTGTGTGCAAGGGAGACCGTGTGTGTGAGAGAGCGGTATGTGAGGGAGATGTCGGTTGGCATGCGGGAGCACGCAGCCGCGTCTCCCGGTGTGAATGTGATGGAGTGGACTGTGTGCGTCGAAACACGCAGGTATGCGTGTGTGGAATGGCGACGACGACGACATGTAAGGAAAGAAAGCCGAGTAGCGGCTGTAGTTGTTTCGAGGACCGTGCCGGGTTCACCCAGCAGTGAGCACGAGGTTCGTGCTGTGCAACGCACGAGACCGCCACGTGCTCGCTTGCGAGAGTGAAGTCCCGGTCCGGAAACGCACGCGGTGGATTTGCCGATCCCGCGGACGGACAAAGTTTAGGCAGGTAAATGGATTTGGACCGGACGGGTTCTCCACGCGATCGTGTGTGTTAAGCTCCAACGGGCAAAGCACATGTGTTCGCGTGGGGAACCCCTCGAGACGTGTGGCTTGTTTTTTTTTTATGCGCACGGTGACGCCATGGCTGCACGTGGGGTTGGAATCCGGCAGGAGGGGTATCTCTGCCGGATGGTCCCGTCCAAGGAGGGACGAGGAACACGTGCAGCTGCATGACGTCACGGGCAGGTGCAAAGTGCGCGAGCTCTGAGTTGCCGCGCAGGTGCTGCGCATGAAAAAAAAAAAAGGGGCAAGCCTCACTTTCGGGTGCAAAGGATTCCTGGGAAAGGGGTGGAAGACCCCCTTACCCTGGGCACAGGATGGAAACTAGTTAGGGGGAAGGGTTAGCTTAGTTCGACCGACTTCATGGGGCAGGGGTAAGTCCTCATGGAGTCCGTGGAATGGATTAGTTAGAGGGATTTAGTGAGCTTTAGGTTGGGAAATAAAATGAGATGATTTGGAGACCGTGACAGACTGGTGAATGTGTAGCGGGGACGTAGTTGAGCTACGTAGTGTTAAAAGGAACGTGCTATAGTTTAAGGGACGACGTGGGAGCACGAGTTAGTTAGGGGATGTAGTTAGGAGGATGGCAGAGTTCAGCGGTGTGTGTGTTGAAGAGTTGGTGAGTTATGATGTGGAGACATGGTGAGTGAGTGAGGCCAGCGGGTCTGTGTGTGTGGAGTGAATGGGGAATGCATGGTGCGATGAGTGATTGGGGGGAGGAGTGACTCCCGCCCAAGGGACCCCGGGGTCAGTATAAAGTAAGTTAGCTGGGTTAGTCAAATTGAAAAATGGAGGTCGTTTTGTTGTTGGTGGGAATGTAGGCTCGAGACCCATTTGGAGGGGTGCAGGAGCCCTGTTGACGGGCTTGGGAGCGTGGCTGCGAAAGGTGAGTATCGCTGAGTGGGTACCCCGGGCACCAGGCTAGTCGGCCGTGGTAGGCCAAGGGCCCATGGGGGGCCGGGATAGCGTAGTGGGCACGGGTGCGCCTGCTTGGTGCGGGGGCCCGGGGCGCCATTAGCCGCGTGGGCAGTGTTGTGGGCACGGGTGACCCTCGGAAAGGGGCCCGGGAGGCCGGCCTGCCACGTGTGCGTTTCAGGGGAGGTGCCATAGGGGGAACTCCCTGGTGTTAGGGAGCTGGTAGACTCGGAGGCAGTGTAGTGCCCGGGGGTGCCATAGCGGGAGATTCGGCAGAGGGTCGTGCCTGCCAAAGGGAGCCACGTGTCCCAGCCAGGAGACCATGTGAGGGCACGGAGAGAAAATTGGGGGGCGAGGCCCGAAATTGTAAGGACACCAACACAGGCGACGGGAATCTGGGTTGTTAGAACCAATAGTTTAAGCGAGAGGCGCTTGTTGAAAGCCCCGGGGTAGTTTAACAGTTAAATGGTTAGGGTAGATTAGGAGATGTACCCCTCCGCACCATCCATCCCCTCGCTGTCGTTGTGGGCCGCTGGACCCACTTTGGGTTAGATCGCCGAACTCTGGGGAGGCCATTCTGAGGCTTCGTTGGGCCTCGACACAGGACGTTAGCTCTCCCTTGTTCCCCTCCGGGAAGGGAACGTAGGGGTTGGGAGTAGGCTAGGTGACAGGATAGGTTAGCCGAACAAGGACGATAAAGGGGGTTAGGGGACGATTTATAGTGGGGAAGTAAAAATAAAAACAACAAAAAAATAAGTTGGGGCTAAATTGGGGTTTGACAAATTAAGGGAGTGGGTATGTACAGTGACAGGCAAAGGCGATAGGTGGGAGGGAGACAGGTAGGTAGGTCCGAGCCCGCCTTCCAAGTGGCCAGCACCACCGCACTCCCTCCACCAACCTCCACTGAACGGCAAAGGCTGGCCAACTTC
The DNA here is from genome assembly GCF_056783735.1 of Eptatretus burgeri. Taxonomy (NCBI): domain Eukaryota; kingdom Metazoa; phylum Chordata; class Myxini; order Myxiniformes; family Myxinidae; genus Eptatretus; species Eptatretus burgeri. The sequence goes on from NC_140965.1 coordinate 1,140,621, forward strand.
ATCGGCTGGCCGTGTTTTGCTTCAAGGCGGAGGCCGGCCAACTTCATCTGCAGCTGCTGTGCTGCAAGGCCTGTGCCGGCCAGTTCATCTGCTGGCTGTTTTTCTTCAAGGCCTGTGCCGGCCAGTTCATCTGCCGGCTGTGTTTGCCTGCAACGGCCTGGTTCTGCGGGCTGTGTTTGCCTGCAGCGGCCTTCTTCTGCGGGCTGTGTTGCCTGCACCTTTGCCATGCCATGCCCACTGCCCCTGTTCACCAGCCCCGTTCAATTTTTGCTTTGCCCCCCCTGTTAATTTCCATGTGCGCCAGGATCAAGGCAACAGTTTGCAAGCTGCGACAACTGCCCTGTTGGCAGCTACAACACGGGCCTGCAGTGGCGGCCCGTGCACCGTGTTTGTGTCCATGCATCCATTCGTTGTGCTCATTGCGTGTGCCACTTGAGCTGGCACGGAGACTGCGTTTGTGCAGCCCATGCACCGTTGTGGTTCACTGCATTCAGTTCAAACCGTTCATGCATCCATTCGTTGTGCTCATTGCGTGTGCCACTTGAGCTGGCACGGAGACTGCGTTGTGCAGCCCAAGCACCGTTGTGGTTCACTGCGTTCAGTTCAAAAGGGAAGGCCTTGGACTGCGTGTGAGCAGCCAGCCACGTTCCCTGTCACCTGCATTGTTTTGAGCCAGAGACTGCATGCGGGCAGCCTGGCTCCCTGCTAACTGCTTTCTTTTTGCAGAGTTCATTGATCCTGGGCCATGGTTTAGTGTAAAATTTGTAAGTTAAGGTTAAGATGTACTGTACATATGAGTGCGCCCCCCGGCATGTCTGTCTAGCGCCGGCAATTTTATTTAAGTCGTCCGTGTGAGTGAGTTTGTTTAGGTAGTTACGCAGCCCTCAGGTTATTTATTTTGGGGACACGAATACCATGAATGTCGCACTCAGGGATCCGTAGGTAAAATGTACTAGGGGAAAACTACACATGATGGCACACGAAAAATTGACGACTCGGGACGAGTCTGTAAAAAGGGAAGGGGGTAGTGTTGTGGTTACCAAATTCGCAAACCACCATTCAGGTCCCCTAGGTGAGGTATCTCGGTAAGTGCATGTGTAGTTAGGCCCAAACCCGTTGTCTAGTGGGAATACATGTCATTTATACGTGCTGCGACTCTTCAGGATAGCCGTTTTTCTTTTGCTATCTTTATTTTGGACCAACCGCCATGATTACCACCACAACCACAACCACCGCTTCACCACAACCGCCACGACCTTCCCGTCACACCTCGCAACCGTAGCATCGCCACCGTTCTTGCCCCGCTGTGGGTACCGGTGTTGGACTCATGCAGAGCGCGCGTCGAACAGCGTGTACAACATCACGGATTTTGTGCTTCAAAAACGGATCAAAAACGACACACGCCCACTTTTTGCCGTCCAATCGGTGAGCGAGGGGCGAATTGGCCCCGCCTCCAGGACGATCGATATATGCAAATTTGTGGATCAAAAAGCCTTCACGCCCACTTTTTCTCGGGCCAATGGGGAGCGAGGTGAAAGGTCAAAGGGAGGGGGTCAAAGGCGAAGCTACGGGGGGATAAAAGGACGGTGTTCGTCAGTCAGAGCCGCGTGTGGAAGTCTGGAGCCCGAAGCCTGCAGTAGCTGGAGAAGCTGAAGAGAGTCGAACGAGGAGAGCCCAAAGAAGAGTCCAGGGTGGAGAGTCCAGAGGCGGAGAGGCGGCAGCGGCGAAGGCAGACGAGGGGGTGCTCGCGTCGGTGCCAGGAGCTGCACGCCCGAGGGAGGCCGGCAGCGCGTCCTGGCCGAGGTGGAGACGCACACCAGGGACAATAAAGATCCTCTATACCCCGAGCATCAACAACCCCCTCCTGTTTCCCCCCGCGCTGAGATAGTGCGACCAAGGGGGCCCCCTTTCCCACCCCCTGCCAGACACTGTCTGCGATGCCCGCGGATTTGAGGCGCCATCGCCGCTCCACGTCTCATCACCAGACGGGTAGGCGCGACCCGGTCTCGGCCTCAGGCCCGCCTCATTATTGGGGGTATTTCTTTTCCTTGGTTTTGGGTATGTGTTGTCGGCGCCGTCTGTGAAGTAGAATTGTATAAGTGTTGCCGTGTGCTCGTAGTCGGTATTAGCTCTGCATTGTTTTCGCTTTTATATTTGCTTTTTGTGTGAATGGAATTGTGTTTTTTTTGTGTGCTTTTGGTGGAATTGAATCTGTGTGCTTTCCGTTCGTCGCGAATAAATGTGCTTTATTGTTGAACTGTTTCCCGCTTCGCTTCGTCATTTCTTTCTTTGAATCCTCATCTTGCTTCACGCAAAGGGTTGGTAGTGGGCTGAGTACACCCGATAATTAATCGAACCGTCGAGGTCGATGATAACACCACTCGGTTATTCTGATAGTACGGAATGGGTCGCTTAAGTGGCCCGTGTCCGAAGTCGACCTGCGGCGAGGTGCGATCGCCCGGTCTACCCTCCGCGTGGGTACTTAGGTAGGTCGAATTCGGCGAGCAACCCTATCCCACGCGGGGGCTGATTGGCTCGATCGCGGTGAGACCGAAAGGTCCACCCGTGACTGGTTCCCGGCGTTAGTCCGAGAGGGTCACGACTGGATTGTCCGTCCGGTGGGCGACGTGCCGCGATTCGAGTTACGTGGCCGTCAGCACGCCGGCGGGCGCGAATCTGCAACACTGGTGTCAGGTCGTGCGATACAAATTCAAATTCATCGCCCTCCTCGCGGCACTGGTATTGGAGAACGGGACAACGGGCTCTCCTGTCTCCAGCGAAATTCACGGGAATCGGTCCAGGGGTGAGAGAAGCGACCCCCGATTCCCTCCAAATTACGAGCGAGCTAAATTAACCCTTCACGAGAAGCAAGATGGCGTCTCAAGGCGAGCGGGAGCCGGGGGTATTAGAAATGTATATGTGTAATAATGTAGAGTCCATGGTCCAGGATGGAATCCCCGTGCAGGAAATGTTGATTGTGCAGGAACACGGACTCGCCCAACTGAACCCAGAGCCCGAAATGGGTGCGGCAGCGGCCGCAGTGTATGACACCTCCCCCCCCCCTCTCCACCAAAACCCTTCCCCAACCCTTGCCGAAACGGCTCAGCTGAGTGCATCCGACATGGCCCAGCTATGCGCCATGCTGGCGGCAATGAACGAAAAGATGAATGCGAAAATGATCGAAAAAATGGATGCGAATATGAAAAACGAAATAAAAGGCATGAACGAAAAGATGGATGCGAATACACAAAAATTGGATGCGAATACACAACAAATGAACGGAATGGAAACAAACATGAAGGAAGAAACGAAAAAGCTCCGGGGGGAGACGCAGAACATGGGCCGATGCCTGCAGGCGGGCATGAAGGCCGTT
>NC_140965.1:1144493-1159493 GCF_056783735.1 Eptatretus burgeri
ATCCACTTCCTACCACTGTATTATCAACATCCTCCTCTTGTCTTGATAGTTCTTCATTTCTCTAATCAATCTTGTAAAGTAATTCATTTTTGGTGTAAATCTAAAAGAATTATTTTCCTTTTTATATTTTTTATTATCATTAATTAGAAGATAATCACAGAATATACATTGTTTATAGGCTTTTGACTCTGTGTTTAATCCCCGTCTTTCACACGCAGGACAATTCTCAAATTTGTCATATGGAGAATCAGGAAAGTCTAGCATATTTATAAAGTAAAACTTTACTTAAACTGAAATTCATCTATACTTTCAGTTGTATATTACCATCGATATCGATATACTTTTTTTCATTATCAGATTCAACGACAACATTTTTTTTATTAAAGGTAATTTTAAAATGATCGTTAATTACTATTGAACGAAATGTCATTTCACCTGATATATTAACATCCTTTATTTCATCAGGATTTACATCTTTAGGGTTGTTGAAAAAAATACAAATTTCTCCTTGCATATTACAGATGGTCTTATCTTTTCTTTCTAAAGCTTCATCCATAAGGTTTTTGTTTTTTGATACTTTTTCTTGTTTCATTGCTTTTTCTAGTTTTGAATATATTACCAGAAGGAGAGGAGAAACTTTTGTTAGAGATACTTTAATTGATGTTCTACCAGGTATACTAAAAGCCCTTCCACTGAAGGAAATTGAAGAACTCATATTATTTACCATAATAGTTTTTATCCAATAGTTGTTATATTTATCTTTGTTCAATTTTACATCCTTGACATATTTCTCAGTATCTTTAACAAATGAAGAGATTGATTGAAACTTGTCTTTTGTGTCTTGAAACATTGTATTTATTAAGTGAAAAAGTTGGAGGATAAAATGGTTTTAAGCACAGATTCACCTGTAAAACAAATGAAATTTTCATCAAGAAAATTTTAGTTTAAGCAAAGATTTATTATATAAATATGGTGAATACAACATACTGCGATGTTTGTAATCACGAATATAAACATTATAGAAAACACCTCCGAACCAACAAACACACATTTAATCTGTTTCATAAAATATCTCCTCTTGAGTTGGAAAGAAAACATTGTGATATCTGTTCAAAGGATGTTTTGAAGAGTAGTTATAATAAACATCTTCAATCACAAAAACACAAGAAAAATGAGTTTAAAGTAAAGGGAGACTATTATATTGAAAACACTGATGGGGCATTTAAAGGGAATATAAAAATAAGGATTTTTCAATTTGGAGAACCCGGTCCATCATCAATAGCTGAATCAATTGAAATAGTGAAACCCGATGTTGAAAAATTTATTAAAAAGACATTAAAAGAAATGAAAACTTTAAAGTTTTATATGGGAGTGAAAATGAATATGAAAAGACAAGATGAAGAACAAACTCCTTATATGAGAACAGATCTTCATTTTTTAACATCATTTCAAGATTTTTTGAATAGTGGGGTTTATGAAGAACTATCAAGACAAGAGGAGGATGTTGATAATACAGTGGTAGGAAGTGGATTCAATATTTAAAAAATCATCTTTTTAGATATACACATTCTAAAATCAAACCCTCTTAAAGCTTCTTCTTATATTGAATTACCAAAAGAAATAAAACTAAAGAAGGCAGTTGTTAATATTAAGAACAATGATAATAAATGTTTTCTCTGGTCTGTTCTTGCTCACTTACATCCACCAAAATGTAATTCAGAAAGAGTAAAACAATATATGAAATATGAGAATACCTTGGACATTAAAGATTTTAAATTCCCAATGCCACTAACAGATATTCCTAAATTTGAGAAAAAGAATAATCTTTCTATTAATGTATATGGATTAACGGATACAAACAAAGTTCAAATATTAAAAATTTCAAACAACTATAAAAATGAAGAAACACACATTGATCTTTTATATTTTAGTGTTGGAAAGAATTCACATTACACATACATCAATAATTTATCAAGATTAATCTCTTCTCAGGTATTCAGAACAGCAAACAAAATATATCCTTGTAAGCGATGTCTTAATTCATTTCATACAAAAGAACGATTAGAACAACATTCAAAATATTGTAGTAATCATAAATCAGCTGTAATTACAATGCCTAAACCTGGTGAAAAGATTTCTTTTGAAGATTATAATAAATCTATCATGCACCCATTTGTGATATATGCTGATTTTGAGTGTATCCTTAAAAAGATAAATACTGCTTCTCCGAATCCAAAAGAATCATATACAAATAAATATCAAAAACATATTCCTTGTGGTTTCTGTTATTATATCAAATCATCTGTTGGAGAAAAGTAGAACAAACTTGAACATTATCGTGGAAAAAAAGCTTCACAAGAGTTTGTAAAACGATTAGAAAAGGATTGTATAAGACTCACTAAATTAATGAAAGAAACAAATGAACCGATGAAATTAACCAAAGAAGAAAAATTAGAATTTAGAAAGAACAATATCTGTCATATTTGTGAGGGGGAAATTAAGGAGTCTAAAGTTAGGGATCATTGTCATCTTACTGGTAAATAGAGAGGTCCCGCTCATTCCTGTTGTAATCTTAATTATAAATTACCTTCTTTTATTCCAGTCTTTCTTCACAACAGCGCCAACTATGATACACATCTATTTATAAATGAACTTTCAAAAACACCAGGGAATATTTCTGCCATAACAAACACAAGTCAAAAGTATATTTCATTTACAAAAATGATATTCACAAAACCTATAACTCATATTCGGTTTCTTGATTCTTACAAGTTTATGGGAACACCACTAGCCTTCCTCGCATCAAATCTAAGCTCCACGGACTCTTTTCCAAATCTTAATTCATTCTTTCCAAAAGAGGAAATTCTCACTAAAGAGGAAATTCAGATTAAAGAGAGAATTCAAAGTAAAGAGGAAACTCTAATTAATGAAGAAATTCTAACTGAAGATGAAATTCTAATTATAAAGAAAATTCGAACAATGAATGAAATTCTAACTAAAGAGGAAATTCTGATTAAAGATGAAATTCTGATTAAAGAAGGAATTCTTACCAGAGAGGAAATTCAAACAAGGAATGAAATTCAAAGTAAAGAGAAAATTCTTACAAGTAAGGGAATTTATCCTTATGATTATATGGATTCATTTATGAGATTTAAAGAAACACAACTTCCATCAAAAGAAAGTTTGTATAATAACCTTTATGAAGAAGAGATAAGTGATAAGGAATATAAACACGCACAAGAAATATGGAAATTATTTAAGATAAAGAACCTTGGAGAATATCATGATTTATATCTAAAAACAGATGTTTTATTGTTAGCTGATGTGTTTGAAGCTTTTAGATCACTCTGTCAGAATAAAAATTGTTATGGATTAGACCCTGCCCACTATTTCACAGCTCCTGGTTTAGCTTGGAGCGCAATGTTGAAAATGACAAAACAAGATATAGATTTAATCAGTGATGTTGATATGCTTTTGATGATTGAGAAGTCCAAGAGAGGTGGAATATCACAAGTATGTTCAAAAAGATATGCTAAAGCAAATAATAAATATCTTCCAAATTATGATAGTGAAAAAGATAGTAATTATTTGATGTATTTTGATGCTAATAATTTGTATGGATGGGCAATGTCTCAATCTCTGCCTTATGGTAAGTTAGAGTGGGTGGAAGAAAAGGATTATGAAAAGGCTTTGATGAATATTGTTATTTCTTCTCAAGAGGAATTGAATGACGAAGAAGAAGGTTATTATTTTGTAGTTGATTTGAGGTACCCGAGTGATCTTCATAATAAGCATAAAGATCTTCCTTTTGCATGTGAGAAAGAAACCCCAAAGAAAGAATGGTTAAGTGATTATCATAAAAGTTTTAATATTAAAGGTAAATCAACAGAAAAGTTATTAACAACATTCTATGATAAAGAGGGATATGTTTTGCATCAGAGAAGCTTAAAACAGTTTTTGAGAGAAGGATTGAGAGTAGCTAAAATTCATAGAGTTTTAAAATTTAAACAAAGTCCTTGGGTGAAAAAGTATATTCAATTCAATACAGATATGAGAGCAAATACAAAAGTAAAATTTGAAGGGGATTTTTATAAATTAATGAATAATGCTGTATTTGGAAAGACTATGGAAAATGTTAGAAACAGGCAAAACATTAGATTCGCAACATCTTGGAAAGAAGCTTGAGATTGATAAATAAACCAAGTTTTGAGAGAGAAGAGGTTTTTTCAGAGAACTTTTCTGCAATTCATATGAAAAAGGAGAGTATTGTAATGGATAAACCAATTTATATTGGAACAGCAGTTCTTGATTTATCAAAGATATTGATGTATGATTATTTGTATAATGACTTAAAGAAAGAGTATGGTGAAAATGTTTCATTGTTGTATATGGACACTGATAGTTTTATCCTAGATATAAAAACTGATGATGTTTATAAAGATATGAGGAAAAATATTGGAGTATATGATACAAGTAATTTCAGCAAGAAGAGTGAGTTATTTTCCAAAAAGAATGAAAAGGTTATTGGTAAGTTTAAGGATGAGTTGGGTGGAAAAGTAATGAGTGAGTTTATTGGATTGAGAGCAAAGGCATATGCTTATAAGTATGGTGATCAGATTGATAAGAGGTTAAAGGGAATAAAGAAATATGTAATAAAGAAATCAATAACTTTTAGAAATTATTATAATTGTTTGATGAATAAGAAAGAAGAATACAGGAAAATGAATACAATAAGAAGTTATAAACATAACATATATAGTGAAGAAGTAAATAAAAAGGCATTAGGAGCCTTTGATGATAAGAGATTTATTTTAGATAATGGAACAGATTGTGTTCCATATGGATATTGTATGATAGAGTGTATAAAATAGATTGCGTTTTAACGATGGGAAGATGGGTTAGGGTTTTTTAAGGGCTACCGCCGCGTTTTTTCACAATATATGAATGGTTAAACCAAGTATTAATCAAACTAAAGAGTGGAGAAAATCTCAGTCTTGGTATATAAATGGAAAACATAATGAATGTGAAAAATATCAAATAAGTCTTATTGAAAAAATAACTAAAACAAAGGTAAATAAAACAAATAAGCGAATCAATTTAAAAAGTAGTAAGTTAGAGGATGTAAAGAAAAAAATGAATATCCTTGAATGGACTGAAAACTTTGATGGTTATCAATTGAACAATGAAAAAACAATTTACTATAATCTCAAAATGATATGTGGCTCAGGAGGTGGTCAAACGAGCATTAAGAGAAGTTTATCATTTCGTAATGGCACAAAAGGGGTATCTTAAAAAATATAAAGATTCAAATGTTTTGTTTGTCAATATTTTAGATGGGGATTATTGTGCAAAGAAAATTAAACTATTGAAGGAATTTGAGAATGAATAAATCTTTATAGGTTCAATGAGTGAGCTGATCAACCTCCAGGTTACATATATATATATATATATATATATATATATATATATATATATATATATATATATATATATATATACATACATACATACATATATATATATATATATATATATATATATATATATATATATATATACATACATACATACATACATATATATATATATATATATATATATATATATATACATACATACATACATACATACATACATACATATATATATATATATATATATATATATATATATATATATACATACATACATATATATATATATATATATACATACATACATATATATATATATGTATGTATGTATATATATATATATATATATATATATATATATATATATATATATATACATACACATATATATATATATACATACATATATATATATGTATGTATATATATATATATATGTATGTATATATATATATATATGTATGTATATATATATATATATATATATATATATATATATATATATATATATATACATGTATGTATATATGTATGTATGTATATATGACATCACAGTGTGCAGATGAATACAGTGAGTTCAGAAAGTGTTTGCATGTTGGTTTACAACAAAAAAAATTAACGAATTGGAGCATAAATAAGGAGAAACATCCATTACTTTAAACACGATTTACTCATTAAATAAGTGACCGAATCATCAAGATATTGTCAGAATCCGTTTCCTCGATTTAAAAAAAAAAACCTAAAAATGTATTTTATATTATTAATTTATCTTTTAAAACAATACTTTCAAATCTGCCTGTGACAATGCAGACAATTGATATTATCTGGGTTAACCTTACTGCATTTTTTGTGACATTTCAGTCGAGCTCAACCGTCCATTATATGACGTCACAGATTGATGAAAATTATCATATAACATCATATTTATCTCCTCTTTCTGAAAATATAATCATTTTTCCCTTTAATATTTGATTTCAGGACAATTACGTAGTTTTATTCTTAGGCAGTGCGTAATATTGCACAACACGCATTTTTGGGGGGTTTTTTGTATACCTTGTCGAGGCTCATTTGAGAGCTAATGCACAGCAAGGGGGGGCAAGAGACAAGAGGGGTGGGAGAGGGAAGGATAAAATAGTGGGGAACACAGACATTAGGAGATCTGTGGAAGGGAGAGGGATGGGGTGGGGAACATGGGATATACAAGATGGACATTACAGGGACTTTCAGGAAGGAAGGCAGGGAATTTTTGAAGGAGATGGGATTGGGGAGGGGGTCGGGGTGTTGACAGGGGTCAAAAAGATCACGGATTTGGGTTGGAGATGATCTGAGATGGTGGTAAACAGCTATCTTACAGACCTGTGAGGGAATATTGTGGTTGAAGAGAAGGAGGAAGTTGATTCCCCAAGCCGGAAAAAGAGGAACCAATGAGTGGAGGTGAGCCATGATTCTGGATATTTGAAATGGGGATTATGTGCATTACAGCTGTTAACATATCGTGTTTTTGACCAAATTTGAAAAAAAAAATGGCTCTTCTTGTCATTTGGGTTACCGTCCCCTGGACTAGAAGGACGCATTGCATATTGGCAATAGGTCACTGCAGGTCTATCAGTCTGTGTGGTCATCGTTGTGAGTGGAATGGAAAGCAAACCTTGCATTTTTAAAATTGATCGTACTTTCCATCCAATATGGGATTTCACAAAACGAAAACGAGTCTGTGGGTTTTCAGAAACAAGATAGACCAAACCCGTGAAATGTGGGTCACTTGCCTTCTAAATTGGCACAATTTCGGATCTCTTCAGCTTCCAGGATCTTTTCACTTCATTCTTGAGGTTTTGATATTTGTTCATTTTCTTGATTTATCCATTATTTAGACCAAAATCACTGGGTACTGAAACCTCAATTAGTAATGCTTTCTTTTCCCTTTTTGTATCTGAGTACTATTTCCGGTCACAGTGCTTTGTTTTCTGTGTTCATGCTGGATGGGATCATCATGTGAGCATAATGTCCTTGTTTTCAATGATTGATTTTGGTTCATGTTTCCATGAGTTTTGCCGAACTGGGATATTGAAATTTCTGGACATGTGCCAGTGGATTACTCCACATACCTTGTTGTGTCTTTGTGTGTACAGCTGTTCTGAGATGAGTTTGTTACATCTCAATAGGAGGTGACTCGTGCTTTCTGTTTCTACATTGCAGAACCTACACCTATCCGATTGGTTCAGTCCTGCCATTTTCTTAAAGCCATTTGTGTAGTTTCCTTGGTCTTGGACACTTATAATGATTTGTTTCCATCCCAGTTGAGCTGACCTCTTCTTAACCATTCCAGTGATCATTCTTTGTCTATCTCCAATCTGTACAACTCTTTTTATCATTATTTATTTGTATATTTATTCATAACTTCCTTATCTTTTGTCATTCTCCCAGTTGTTGGTGTATATCTGTTGACATTTTGTTTTACATTTTTTTACACCACCCACCTCCCAATTCCATAATCCCAGTGTTTCATGACGTCATTGTCGGGTGCCGATTTTCAAGTTCATATAAAGGGACGCCAATTTTTAAACGAATTAATCACACACATGCACATTATTTCATGTGTTTTCATTTTCAAGGTGCATAAACAACTTTACTTCATGACAGGTTTTAACCTATATATGTAGGGCGCCCCTTTATATGAACTTTCCCAAGCATTACTTGGTTCCTCCTAAGAACACAAGGTGTTGAAGAACATAAGAACACAGCATGCACACGAGATTTTTTGAATGTGGCTTATTTTTTATCGTCTGGCATTTTCTACAAGTCATGGAATGTCCCTTCTTTTCTATAGTTTGTCACATGGTACATGTCATGTTAAGGGGTCTTTTCTATGGCCCTGGCATTTTTCCCAAGAATCCTGTTCAAATGTCAAGTCAATCAGTTGAAAATTGACAATTTTAGAAATCTAGTATATGTTGACCTTTTAGCCTTTGTTGACCTCAAAAATAATTGGTAGTTGAATTTATTGACCTGATATGCAAATCCTGTTCAAATTTCAAGTCAATCGGATGAAAATTGACGATTTCAGAAATGTGGCCCACGTTGACCTTTTGGCTTAATTTTGAGCTCAAAAATAATTGGTGGTTGAGTTCAGTGAGCTGATATGAAAATCTTGTTCAAATTTCTTGTCAATCAGGTGAAAATTGACAATTTTGGAAGTGACGGCCTATGTTGAATTCATCTGGATTTTTTTTGTAATCTCGGCCAAAGCAACATAAGTTAAGCGAGTGTGAAAATAACAGGGAGTCCTTTTACTCGTGACTCGTGATACAATTGAGGGTTCTGAAGTGTTACTCGTAATACCCTCTCCCACCCCACCAGGAGTGGCGCTACACAGTATGCATTTACGAAGATAATTTTCGTCACACCACCTTCAAAATTCCTGGTGAGGAGGCCAAATGAAGTTGTTACAACCTTTGTCGAATGACCCGTAGTCCTCTTGACAAGATTAATTGGTTGAGATTGTATAAGTAATGACTGAATACATCGACGTCAGACAGACAGATTCCAAAATGCATATATTAGTTTGATGACTTATTGACAGGAAGACAGGGACCCCACTGGGACATTATTGTGTTTTGCATGGGGCTCCAAAATGAGTAGCACCACCTCTGCACCTGCCCGCACCTTGGGACCATCATCTGGCCTCGCCCACGGACACCTTTGGTTCACACTCATACCCAAAACCACCACCATCACAAACGAAGCCTTTACACTAAGGCACAAATGTGTGCTTGCCGTACCTTCATGTTCTTCTATCAGAGGGGACTGCCCTGATATCCAGCAAGCCATCCGCATCCTTCCCAGGCATTCTAGTGACGGGTGGGATCCGCTGTATGTTGGCTCCATGTTGAGTCGGGAGCTGATATTCTTTTTGGAGCGACCACTAACTCGCACCCTGACTTTCTCACTCTTAAGCACCGGAATCGCACCCCACTCGCACCTCTTCATTACACACCCAGACACCCCCCCCCTCACTCTTCATTACCCCCCACCCTTACCTTTCCAAAATTTTGGATTAACACGTGCCCACATGTACGTGCCAGGTAAGCCAGAGGCCGCCAATACCTCAGCTTTTCTTATGTCTCTTGCTAATCTTCTCTTCCACGTCGTGATTCTGTGGCACCTGTAAGATAAATAGCTCGGGTTAGTTCTGGTATTTGTCTCTTTATTGCATGAATCTGTCATTGTATGTCTTTTGTCACATTGTATGTCACACCACATGAATACTGTATGTCCCTGCTGTATGAATACCCCCCTGCAAATAGAACCCTCTCTTCACTGTGCCACCTGCTTTTCCTCGAGCTTCCTTATAAATAAACCCATGTTTAATGTTCAGTTCAACCTGCTCGTAGCGTCCTTTCTTCCATTGGTCCAGCACAGTCGCATTCTTGTGAAATGGGATGTTTTACCCCACGGAATTTGTTCTCATTAGCCAGTGTGCACTTACTGTATCGCTGGGCTGTCATCAAAGTGCACGCTGAGGGCATGGACCTCGGTTAATCGAGTCAGCACCTCAGGTAAATGGTGTCAGACAGGTAATCCTGTTGGAGTTGAGAAGGTTAGTGGCAACCTGCTGGGCTGTGGAGTTTCCCGCGGCACATCGGCCTACGGGGCCGGGCATTGGGGAGGAACCCGAGTGCTTACCCTCGCGGTAATCCCCCAACCCCGAGTCTGTAACAGCATGAGCCTCTTCAAAAAAAAAGTAAAGAGAGAAAAACTTTCCATCAGATTTTTCCCTGATCAGAAGCATTTTTTTTCTTCACCTGAGGAAAAACCTTGCATTTCAAAATGGGGGAAAGACTTTCTTCCATGTGCCTGAGAATTTGGCCCCATTGTTCTGATTTGAAGAGTGACTCACAAGTCTTGCTTCAACGCACAAATTTATCAAATTATTTGAATACCTATTAACTTGCGTGTATCGATTGTGTCGCACACAGGGTGTCCATAAAGTCCTTGTGCAACTACTGTGAACTTTTAACACTTTTAATCTACGCATGATAGGAACAAACTCTAAATGGTGCATGAAAGCATTAATCACCTTTTTACTCAATACATCTACCGATCCACATCTACTGATCCACATCTACCGATCCCATTGTCTTGGGAAGACATCATTCAAGAACTATCGCACATTCGAAGCATCCTGGCAGGGAGCCTCGTCTTGCTGCTCCAAGGTGATATGCGAAAGATTTAATCGTCATAGTTCGGGAACAAATAAATTATCAAACATAGTAAAGAAACGTTCACAATTGACTTTTGCTACTTAAAAAAAAAGAAAGGAACACTGCTGCGTGATTCCGTGAGAGAACACCAGACATTGATTTTTCATGAGTCTCTTTCATGGTACCAGACTTCCTAAGCTCTTTCTATGCCACAAATGCGGTAATTGTGGTGGTTTACCTTGCCACTGATGTAGAGGTTTTCTCATCAGAAAATGTCAACTCACTCATCAAGAATCCATGGGAATTGTGGCTTTAACAACAACATTAAAAATAGAACCGGGTGTCCTGCAGCTCACCTGGATCAGGAGCAACAGTCACTAACCCCCCCCCCCCCCAACAGACCCCCATATACCCTGATTATTTTTTTGAATGCCATGAACAAACTTTGGTACATCACTGGTGATGAAGATTGTGGTCAACTTTTATTAAAATTGTGTGTGTAGTTTCGGAGAAGAGGAAATACCTACGTTTGGGGGTCAAAACCCTCCATAGACCCACTTGATGAGCGTAGATTTTGTTGCGGTCTATACACTTTGGTACATTATGGGTAATGAAGGTTGTGTTCATGTTTCATCGAAATCATGTGTGTAGTTTAGGAGAAGAGAGCAAACACCTATTTTGGGAGGTCAATCCACTTTCGTTAATCATCAGATATGGAGCTTGTGGCCAAGTTTCATCAAAATTGTGTGTTTGGTTCAAGCGATAATGACAAGTGTTTACTGATTGACTGACTGACTGACTCACTGACTCACTCACCTATGGACATTGCTCGATCAGATAAGCTCACCAGACTCGCGTCCAGGTGAGCTTACAACACGAACTGCAACAGCATTCGGTAGAGTGCATACCTCCACCAGGCTCAACAGTTCACATTTTGTATCCCACTGATAGGTTGGATCTGAATCCAGATCTGAACCAAAATCTAATCAATTTGTCCTTGTCACCGAACCAACTTATCCACCAAGTTTTGTTATAATCCATCCCCAATTTTTTTGAAATATCGTTGTATACCTGTGTGTTGTTTTTGGCCCCATCTTTCAATGGTGAAGAATCACTTTTTAAAAATCTTGTATCTGGATCCGGATCTTCACGAAAATCTAATCAATTTGTCCTTGTCACACCCCCAAACTGTCCATCAAATTTCGTCCAGATCTGTTCACAACTTTTGAGATATCCTGCTCACGGGCAAACAAAGAGACAGGGGTGAAAACATAACCTCTATCCACCTTCGGTGGTGGAGATAAAAACAACATTAACATCAATAAAACTTGATGAATTATGCTTTCCTTCCTTTGCCATTTAGTTTGTTTCCATGATGTGTACATTAAAATGTAAAGTTCAAAGTTACACAAGGACTTCATGGACACCCTGTTCGTAATATCGTTCATATTTACCTTTGCAAACTTTGTTGCGAAGGTTATGTTTTGATCGCTGTGTATTTATTTATTTATTTATTTGTGAATATGTGTGTTTGTTTGTTTGTTTGTTTGTTTGTTTGTTATTTGCATAACTCCAAAAGTATTGAACTGAATCGCAGCAAATTTGGTGGGATGATTGGTTATTATCCGAGGACCATTTGATTAGATTTTGGGAGCGATCGGGTCAAAGGTCAAGGTCAAGGTCATGAAAAGGTCAAAATCGTCTTTTTACCATAGCGCGGTCAATTTGTATCCAATTTGCATGCAACTAATGCCAAAATGTTCAGAATTCAATGCCCCATCTTGTGATATGTGACATGACACAATGACGTAATAACCCTTATTAGCGGTTGGGAGTCAAAGGACGGGGGGGGGGGTCACGACATTGCAAAATGTGCGGTTTTAGTCATAACACGGTCAATTCTTATCCAATTTGCATGAAACCAACACCAAAATGTTGACTATTCTGTTCCCCACACTCTAATACCAATTACAAAATTAAGAGTACAAAGCTCAAGGTCGAGGTCATGAAAAGGTCAAAATCGCCATTTTGCCATAGTGCGGTCGATTTTTATCAAATTTGCATGCAACCAATGCCAAAATGTTGTGAATTCAATGCCCAATCTTGTGATATACAATATGACACAATGACGTCATTACCTTTGTTAGCGGTTTGGGTCAAAGGTGAGGGGGGTCATATTATCATAACGCGGTCAATTCTTATACAGTTTGCATGTAAGTAGATTCAAAATGTTTGGAATTCAATTCCCTATCCTGTGATGTGTAAAATTTGATTTCTTATAATGTGACCAGTTGTCATCAGATTGACTTGACACCGACACCCAAAAAGGTCAGGGAGTTCATACAGAAATTGTACAATGTACGTGAATCAGTGTCAAACAGCAGGAAATTTAATGTTTTTAAGCCATCATAACACATATGAGATGGCAGATGTGGTATGGGATTAAATACCCTCACAATCAACGGTTTCTGGGGGGGGGGCAAAATGTAGCGTTGGCGAAGGTATGCGCTCTACTGAGTGCCCGTTCTAGTTCACACTTTTTCATTTTGCTGTGAAAAATAAATAGGTATTCATTTTATCTTTACACCACACAGTCTGAGACTGGTATGATTTACATTGATCCCAAGCTCACAGTAGAGCTTGTACATAAATCGCATGCATGTTACAACCATATACTTTCAGAATTGCAATTGTAAAAGACTAGATATCTGCGATCACAAAGCAATTGCCAAGGGTAAGCTGTGACTTGACCTAGGCTTGCGATCCAATGATGGCCATATGTTTTTTGGACCACCATATGACCTTGAATTTCAACATTTAGGGATCGAGTGTAAATTAAGAAAATGTGTCCCCATCTACAGTCTATCCATAAAACTCAACATCATGAAAATCGAAGGAAATTTATTCAAGTAATGATCAAAGAGGTGTTTTTCGTTAATTCGGTCACAATGTGAAAAAGTAGGTCAAGGACACTTAACAAATATCAGGTTCCAATCAGTGTAGATCTACTATTACGATGCAAGAACATCTTGGAAGTCCAAGCGATCTTTGAGCTTCCGCATTGGCAAAATTAAGTGACGACCAAAAAAAAAAAAACGCATTTTTTTTTCAGACCACCATTTAACCTTGACCTTCAACCCGGAGGGGTTTGATGAAAATTCAGTTTAAATGCGCCTTGCTCTGGGCTATCTATAGAGGGCAATTTCCTTCTGACTGGACGAACCTCAGTCAAATTTTGGTGAAAAATATTTAAATATCTATAATTGGGTCATGACCTTAATTAGGTCAACGTGAAAAATGTGTCAACCCCACGTAATTTGTATTGTCATTAATCACATACTTATTAACCATTGAGGCAAAATATCATTCTGAAAGCCTTTGGACATTGGCAGAAAAATATCCAAAATTGTGGTTTAATACTCCTAGGGATGTAAGACCTTGACCTTTAACCCGGAAAGGTATGATGTAAATTAAGCTTCAATGTGGCTTGCTCTCGGCCATCTCGTGAGGGCAATTTCGATTCGATCGGACAAACTTTAGTCGAGTTATGGTGAAAAATGAGAAATATATAATTACTCGTGACCTTAAAATTAGGTCAAGATTTAAAAAATAGGTCAACCCCACATAATTTATATTCACATTATTTCTGCAAAATTTAATTTTGAAAGTCCCAACCAGCTCTGAGATACAATTTGGAAATTTGGAGTGTTGAGAGTGCAAGCAGAAAGAAATAAATTCTAAATGGTGGTTTAGGATTCCTGGGGTCGAAGAAACTCTGTGGTACCAATAAAAATTGGGGGTGCTAATTGTAGAAACAAATCCTACCCGACAAACAGCAATAAGCCTTCCTGATGCTGTCGGAGGAGGCTTTAAAAATTACAAGAACATTGAGAATCATTTTGTTCCCATTTTTAACAAAACGTCAAACAGATCATAAATAGATGTAAAGCTTTCTATTGAACAGCCTTCCTGGAGACGTTAATTAGGTCCCCATGTGTCCCCATACATGACGTGAGAGAAATGACTGGATTTGTATTCATTTTTGGTCAATTCGAGAAGAGAAAAAAAAATTAACATTATCATACCATGGGCTTTGATAATGAAGAATATAAGGGGAATTCAAAAGGTTCAGACGAGATGCTCACAATAGTCCAATATATATTTTTTTATTGTCAATATATCCGTACATCTATAATTGGTAAGAAAATATATTGATCGTTATATATATATATATATATATATATATATATATATATATATTTTTTTTTTTTTTTTTTTTTTTATCGACAAACACAGCCACTCAACTTTGGGGGAGGGATGCAACTCCCAGAGAACTCTGGATATGGGCGATGCCATGTTTCCATCACTTTTCTCTCCGCATACAG
>NC_140965.1:1166993-1189493 GCF_056783735.1 Eptatretus burgeri
AGATATTCACTTTTATAGTAGAGATTCACTTTTGTCGTAGAGATTCACTTTTGTAGTGTAGATTCACTTTTATGGTATGGATTCACTTTTATAGTATGGATTCACTTTCACAGTATAATTCACCTTTTTAGTATGGATTCACTTTTACCGTAGATATTCACTTTTATAGTCGAGATTCGCTTTTGTAGTATAAATTCACTTTCATAGTAGAGATTCACTTTTATAGTATGGATTTACTTTCACAGTATAATTCACCTTTTTAGTATGGATTCACTTTTATAGTAGATATTCACTTTTATAGTAGAGATTCACTTTTATAGTAGAGATTCACTTTTGTCGTAGAGATTCACTTTTGTAGTGTAGATTCACTTTTATAGTAGAGATTCACTTTTATAGTATGGATTTACTTTCACAGTATAATTCACCTTTTTAGTATGGATTCACTTTTATAGTAGATATTCACTTTTATAGTAGAGATTCACTTTTGTCGTAGAGATTCACTTTTGTAGTGTAGATTTACTTTTATGGTATGGATTCACTTTTATAGTATGGATTCACTTTCACAGTATAATTCACCTTTTTAGTATGGATTCACTTTTACCGTAGATATTCACTTTTATAGTCAAGCCTGGTGTTGGCTTAGTGGTTAGGGTGGTGGCTTGGGATCCCAGGGTCCTGAGTTCAAGCCCCGTTGGCTGCTGAATTAACACCAGGGGGTTGACTCAGCCTGTCATCCTTCCGAGGTTGGCGAAATGAGTACCAGTGTGTACTGGTCCCGGTGTATGCCCCGGTTAGAATAGGTGTACCATATCCCTGTGTGTCGTAAGAGGCGACCAGGGTTGGCGTCAGGAAGGGCATCCGGCCATAAAACATTGCCTCAAGAAAAAGCCCAACCCCTGCACAGCAGGGAAAAATGGCTGTAAAACCGGTCATTTTATTATTTTATTCACTTTTATAGTCGAAATTCACTTTTGTAGTATAAATTCACTTTCATAGTAGAGATTCACTTTTATAGTTGGAGATTCACTTTTATAGTATGGATTTACTTTCACAGTATAATTCACCTTTTTAGTATGGATTCACTTTTATAGTAGATATTCACTTTTGTCGTAGAGATTCACTTTTGTAGTGTAGATTCACTTTTATGGTATGGATTCACTTTTATAGTATGGATTCACTTTCACAGTATAATTCACCTTTTTAGTATGGATTAACTTTTATCGTAGATATTCACTTTTATCGTAGATATTCACTTTTGTCGTAGAGATTCACTTTTGTAGTGTAGATTCACTTTTATGGTATGGATTCACTTTTATAGTATGGATTCACTTTCACAGTATAATTCACCTTTTTCGTATGGATTCACTTTTATAGTATATATTCACTTTTATAGTGGAGATTCACTTTTGTCGTAGAGATTCACTTTTGTAGTGCAGATTCACTTTTATGGTATGGATTCACTTTTATAGTATGGATTCACTTTCTCAGTATAATTCACCTTTTTAGTATGGATTCACTTTTATCGTAGATATTCACCTTTATAGTAGAGATTCACTTTTGTAGTATAAATTCACTTTTATACTATAGATTCACTTTTATAGTGGAGATTCACTTTTATCGTATGGATTCACTTTTATAGTGGAGATTCACTCTTGTAGTATAAATTCACTTTTATACTATAGATTCACTTTTACAGTCGAGATTCACTTTTATAGTAGAGTGCACTTTTATCGTTTGGATATACTTTTATGGTATAGATTCACTTTCATAGTACAATTCACCTTTATAATATGGATTCACTTTTATAGTAGAGATTCACTTTTGTAGTCTAAATTCACTTTTACACTATAGATTCAATTTTACAGTCGAGATTCACTTTTATAGTAGAGATTCACTTTTATAGTATGGATTCACTTTTGTAGTAGAGATTCACTTTTGTAGTATAAATTCACTTTTATACTATAGATTCACTTTTGCAGTCGAGATTCACTTTTATAGTAGAGATTCATTTTTGTAGTATAAATTCACTTTTATACTTTTGATCCACTTTTATAGTACAGATTCACTTTTATATTATAGATTCACTTTCATAGTACAATTCACCTTTATAATATGGATTCACTTTTATAGTATAGATTCACTTTTATAGTATAAATTAACTTTTATCGTCGAGATTCACTTTTGTAGTATCAATTCACTTTTATAGTGGAGATTCACTTTTATAGTTAGAGATTCACTTTTATAGTATGGATTCACTTTTATAGTTAGAGATTCACTTTTATAGTAGAGATTCACTTTTGTAGTATGGATTCACTTTTATAGTATGGATTCACTTTTATAATATAGGTTCACTTTCATAGTTCAATTCACCTTTATAATATGGATTCACTTTTATACTATAGATTCACTTTCACAGTCGAGATTCACTTTTATGGTAGAGATTCACTTTTATAGTAGAGATTCACTTTTGTAGTAGAAATTCACTTTTATAGTGTAGATTCACTTTATAGTGTAGATTCACTTTTATAGTATAGATTCAATTTTATCTTATGGATTCATTTTTACCTCCCCACCGAATGTGAAGGAGGTTCTTTTCACCCCCTTCCTGTCTGTTTGTTTGTCTGTGTGCAAGATATCTCAAAAAGTTGTGGACGGATTCCGACGAAACTTGGTGGACATATTGGGTGTATGACAAGGAATAATTGATTCAATTTTGGTGAAGATGTGGATCCGGATCTGATAATTTTAAAGTGATGCTTCACCATTGAGAGATTGGGCCAAAAACGATATAGTACTGTATAGCATGATATTTCAAATATGTATTGGGCCTGATATGTTCTTGTGGATCAGGCATTGTGTGGTGGAGGTATGCGCTCCACCGAGTGACCTTCCAGTTATGGTGTAGATTCACTTTTATAGTATAGATTTATTTTTTAATATAAATTCACTTTTATAGTATGGATTCTCTTTTATACTATGTATTCACTTTTATTATACTAGATACACTTTTATAGTATAGATTTGCAGGATAATCATTTACAGTACAAGGTTTTGGGATAAGTTCCAAACAGGTTTTTAAGTGCTGATTTGATACTGACTTTTATCTTCAGATGTGTGGAAATTTTTACTTTTATATCAGGAAACTGAACATCTATATGAAGAGGAAGGAAGAGAAAATTGACAAAATAAAGTTTGCATGGGAGTGAGAGGACAAAATTGGAAATGGGAGATATGATAAAGATGCAAATTACAGGAGGGAAGTATTATATTGGACAAAATGGGAAGACTTTTTTATGGTGGTTGGTGGGGGGGGGGGGGCGTGGTTGGGAGAGGGTATCGAAATTTTGCCAATATCAAACAGGTAATGTTTACTATCATTTTGTATGCAGCCTGTAGCTGCTGGTTGCATCATTGCTGAGAGCACAGCTGTGTCGCTGATGCAGTGCCCCATTTCCAGGAAGCCAGTACTCATTTTTTTCTGACCTCAGAAGGATGACGGGCTGAGTCAACCCACCTGGGTTGTGACAGTGGCTCATATTCAAGACCCTAACATCTTAAGCCAGCCACCTTAACCATTAAGCCAAAACCAGGCTTTCAGGTAATGTATAGATGACCCTTTTAATTTATTGGACACTTTATTCACCTACAATTCCCATGTTGAATGACCTTCACCTTCCGCTGAATTGGCAACCCCAAAGGATCACATGCTATTTGAAGACATTGATCTTGTGTTACAAACGTTATAGAAAGGCAGACGCTTTTAAAATATCATTCCAACACTCGTAATACTAAAGAATGTTCATTCAACAAATCTCTTGCTTGTATGCATTGGTCCTGTATTACAAAGACTCTCTCTCTCGCTCATCATATGTATACAGTTGTCCATTATTGCATTATCACCAAACTATGCCATCAGTCTGAGATGAATTTACTGGAATTACATCCCTTCCTCAGTCAGAAACTGGGCAGTAGTTTCCTTTCCTTCAGGGGAACTACAGCACTGGCCACCATATTGGTGCAAGTACAAAACGGCACAACTTAAGGCGATTCAATGGACAGTGACTGCATCTATGTGACAATTTACGAAACAATTAAATCTACTGACAAAAGTGCAACTTTCACTAGATTCACCATCATCAACAGCACAATGTTCCAGTTAAAAACATCATCCAAATCTACAGTTATTTTTGTAAAAGTTAAAAAAAAATTTAAATAAAAAAAAACTTCATGAAAACATATATACAGTACATAATATATATATATATATATATATATATATATATATATATATATATATATATATATATATATATATATATATATATATATATATATTATTTCTTTTGTTTTTTTCAAAATGGCTGCCGGCTTATAGTACCCAACAAATCATGCACCTGACACGCCAATTTTTTTACCTCCACACCCCGCCCCCCACCCCTCACCCCTCCAAAAAATTGCATGAGTCACATACTAGACATGTCAGTTTTCTACCCCCAAACAAATATGACGTGGGTCATATACAGTATCTGATCCATCACGTATGCACACACAGCCTATTAAAAATACAATCCACAGTTCTAAACAAATCTACACCAATAAGTGTGTGTGTGTGTGTGTGTGTGTGTGTGTGTGTGTGTGTGTGTGTGTGTGTGTGTGTGTGTGTGTGTGTGTGTGTGTGTGTGTGTGTGCGCGCGTATGTGCGCGCGTATGTGCGCGTGTATGCGTGCGTGCGTGCGTGCGTGTGTGTGTGTGTGTGTGTGTGTGTGTGTGTGTGTGTGTGTGTGCGTGTGTGCGTCCCTCCATAACTTCAAGACCATGAAACCTCGCAGCCTGAAACTTTGCATACTAAGGGAACTCCAAGGAAGTGCAAGAGTAAAAATTGAGTTTTTGGGTTAATTAAAACACCTCTTTTGAAGATAATAATAATTAAAGGCCTTATTTAATTATATCTTTCATGAGGCAATCCTCAGCCACCTCACTCTCTGGGTCAAAAGGCGTTTTCTTGGTAACCTCACTGGGGTCTGAAGCCGCCATGTTTCTTGGCCTCCTAAATCATGCCTCGACTTGGAACAGGCCGCGATGATTTCTTTACGATAAGTTAGTTTTCAAATCACGAGCTTGCAGCAATTTCATGCATTACATGGTGTGATTTTCCACGATCAATTCTCAAGGACTGTTTAAAGTATATCATCGAAATATTATTTCGGTTTTTAGGATCGGATATCGTTCGGACTAAATGTGTCGAAATCTGTTGTGAATTCTGATAATTTAAAGAAAAAACGAGTCTTTTACAACTAAGTCGATATCCTGTACCTCTTTACTTTAAGCAAGCAAGGCTATATTTCCTTCTCCATACATACACAAGAGAATGTGAAATTTACAAAACATTAAACTTCTCTCTTTCGACTGTTTGGAGAATTATACTGAGTGAAGAAAATTTTTTTAGGAACATAACAAAATCAACCAGCTTCATTGAGCGACATGATATAATGCATTCACTGCTACACCTCATGCCCTGTCCCACAGAGGGACTGCCTGTCCATAGCATCTGCCACATTTGTATCAATATTTTCGGAGGTGTCATGAGGTGCTCTACAGGGAATCGAAGCAAATCTGGTAACAAAAGAAACGGACATTTTAAAATTATAACGTTTGCTTGGATCCCTAACTAATGTACCAAGTGACGTGCACAGACAAGCAGACAGAATGGCAGATTTAAAGATTCATTTTCTTTCATAAACTACTACGTGCGTAGTGAAGACGGCTAAAAAGTTAATGGGATCCTTTATGGAATGCAGCGACAGCCTGGCCAACCATTCCTTATCAACCATTCAATTGGTGCGCTTAAGCCACTTGCTGAGCGCCTATTATTGATAGCAGAACCGTGCTACATCATTCTCAGTTGTTTTGTATCTTTTGTGTTCCCGGTTCGTTCACATCAGGACAATAAGGTTACTTTTTTGTCTGTTCAATTCTTCAATTAAAAACCGTGAGCTTCATACTATAAGGAATCGTTGAAGTCCACCATGTAATGCTTGTAAACAGGCCCGAGGTAAATGTCTATTCGCCGGAAGGTGTACTCATGAATGCAACTTCCTCCTTGCACACCTCCAGGATGACACTTTCGCGTCAGGTCAAGAATATAATCCAGACTTGATTACTCAGAGGCAAGTGTGTTACCTCTGCACCATACTGTTCAATGAGGAGGATAGACTGGTCGTGTCCTGATGCCATCGTTTGGCCAAAGGAATGAATTGCTTTTCATTTTCACAACACAAAGTTAAGTGAGAGGTTTTTAACACCCAAATGCTGTCGCACGATTGACATGGACCAGTCGATTTCCAGAATTATGGAGGTTGATGAGAGGCAGTTGGTGATTTACTCAACAGTGGGCTGACAGAGAAGACACAAAAACTGCTGGAGTGTCACCATAGTATGTAAAACATGATCCAGGATCAACAACACAAGCTGACATTCACTGTTGTATGTTGGAAAGGTCATGGAAACTGAGGTAGACGTCAGAGAGACGGCTCACAAATTGTTTCCATTGGCTGTCCATATTCATTACTCATCCCTATAATAATAACAGCATGTGTCACAACGTTCACGCTTTGAGCAATGCCATCCCAGTTGTGCAATTTTGCATTTTAGAGCCAGAGCAAAATCAACTGTGACACAAAGCTCATGAAAAGGAGTTGGCATTGGAAGCATGAATGATCATAAACTATGGTCTCTTCTTGAAAATGAAAGAAAGAATGAAAACCAGAATGGCGCTCGGTAGAGCGCATCCCCCTGCCAGGCTGAACAGTTTACGTTTCGCATCCGTGTGATAAGCCAGATCTGCATCAGGACTTGAACCAAAATCGAATCGGCTTGTTCCAGTCACCTTCCCAACCTATGCCCTAAGTTTGTCAGAATCCGCCCATAACTTTTTGAGATATCTTGCAATATATCGTTTTTGTGCCGATCCGTCAATGGTGAAGAATCACTAAAGATATCAAAAAAATTATCATATCCAGATCCAGATCTTCATCAAAATCAAATCAATTCGTCCTTTTCACACACCCAACCTGTACACCAAGTTTCATCAGAACTCATCCGAACATAACACAATGTTTCACTTATTTCATGATGTTTTCAAATGAAACTTGATATATTGAGTCTTCACAAACTACTCCAAAGTGATGAAGCTGAAAAATTAAGATAAAACGTGAATAAGTGAGATTAACAGAGAAAATCCGATGATTCTCAGTTGTACAAATGTTCATCCCCTTTCCCTGATTAACCCTAAATCACTTCAGGAGTAAATTATTTGTTTGAAAGGTTACAAAGTGAGTGTAATAGGTTTCAACTGTATGTAGTCAGTGGTTTAACATAAAAATTTATCTCCCACTCTTATCAAGGGAGTTTTAAGGTGTAACTCACTTGGGTAAACAACAAGGCAAACATGAAGACCAAGGAGCTTTCCAAAGAAGTCAGACATAAAGTGGTGGAGAAGCACCGTTCAGGAGAGGGTTATAAGAAGATTTCAAATTCACTCATTAACCCTTTGAGTATGATGAAATCCATCATTAAGAAGTGTAGGACGTATCATACCACCCAAACTCTACCAAGATCTGGTCGCCCATCCAAACTCAGCACTGAGCAAGCAGGAAACTGGTTCAGGATGTCACTGTAAATCCAACAATGACTGTGAAAGATCTGCAGGTTCTATTTCCGAGATGGGGGTCAGCGTTCATCAAACAACAATATCCTGTTCCCTTCACAAAGATGGTCTCCATGGACATGTGGCAATAAAGAAGCCATTACTGAAAAGACCCATCTAAACACTCATATGGAGTTTCAGAAAAAGCATTTTAATGATACTGCAGACATGTGGAGAAAGGTTTTGTGGTCAGACAAGATAAGACAAAATTTGAACTTTTTGCTCTAAATTCAAAGCGTTACATCTGGCGAAAGACTCGTTCTGCACATCATCCCGTCAACACCATCCCTACTGTCAAGCATCAAGCATGGTGGTGGCAGCGTGAAATTCTGGGGCTGCTTTTCATCAACAGGGACTGGCAAGATTGTCAGGATAGAAGGAAACACAGATGGTCCAAACACTTTTGCAGGCAAGTGTATTTTACAGGGATGAAAATAAAAATAAAAAACCCTAAAACATTCATTGCTTCGATGTTGTACAGTTTATATTTCAATGGAAAAGGAGTTGTTTTTTTTCTACACATGATCAAGGTAGGCTCTTGGAAAATCGAGGACACAAAACAGATCAGGACACGACATAAAAAAGGGAACAGAAGGGGAAAGGGGAAAACGTCACAGCAGGGCGGAGGGAGAAAATAGAGAGATGGACAAACAAGGGATGTGGGTAACGATGAGTCAGGTTAGGGAAGAATGCAAGGGGTGGACAAGATGGGTACAAAAGGAAACTTTGGACGGGTGGAGGTGTTTTAATGGATGTCGAAAAGGTCATGATTTTGGATGGGGGATGACTTGATATGGTGGTGAACAAGTTGTCTTGAAGGCCTGGAGAGAAGAATGAGATTGAAGAGAGTATGAAGAGTGATTCCAAAGGCTGGCAAAAGTGGAAAAATTAGTGGAGGTGAGCAGTGATTCTAGAATTAGGCAGTTTCAAGAGGAGGGGGTTGCCAGTGGACTGCGTGCGTCCTGCAGATACCTAGGAAGGGGGTGGTCGGAACAAAGCACAGAAAGAGCAGAGGTTGCAAGACCAGAAGTGTGGAAGAAGACAGAGTGACTATTGACCTGTCAGCAATGGCGAAGTGATATGCCCATAAACCCAGCTTCATTGTGGGAGATTCCAATGATCTTGAAAGCTTTTGTTTTCATTGCATCAAGCTGAGAAGGAGATGAGGCAAGCGGCCAGCTCTGAGGGGAGAACAATACTCCATGAGGCAGCACTCCACCTTGTAGGTGGATCAGAATTCAGGTGTGCCGAGGAAGGACTTTCTACATTGAAGGATGCCCAGTCAGCAGCTGGCTTTGGAAGCCAAATTTGAAATGTCATTTCCCCAAGAAAGATCTGGCTGATAGTGAGACCCAGGAGTTTGAATGACTGAACTTCCTCAAGAGGACTGTTAAGAAAGTAGACAGGATGGTTTGCTAGATGTTCCTTTTGAAGAGAAATAGTGAGAGCGTGAGATTTGTCATGATTAAAAGACATATTCCAAATGTTCGACCAGCTTGTGAGTCTGAAGAGAGGGAAGAGGCTGCTGTCTGTCTCTGAAGGATGAGGGATGTCACGGCAGAGGGTGGAGTCATCAGCAAATCGATAAAAAGGATTTTCCAGCAAGTCAGAGAGATCATTGATGAAGGTCAGTAAGAGGACTGGGCCCAGAACACTGCCTTGGGGTGGTCCAGCCTGACAGGGAGAGGGGATGAAAGGATTCGTTGAGAGCCACACCTTGGCTACGAGAGTAGAGGAAGTCAGTCAGCCATGTGTGGAGTTGGCCTTAGATGCCATAGGCAGAGAGTTTGGAGAGCAGAGCAGGATGCCAGACTATCAAAAGCACGAGATATGTCCAGAGAGACAGTCCTGATGTTATGCCGATGACTGACATTGAGGGCCTCCATCCATTGTTGGATGAGTCGAAGCACCATGTCCAAGGTGGAGTGACCTGGTCTAAAAACAAATTGGTGACCTCAGATGAGGTTGTTGGAGAAAATAAATGATTTAATAACAACTGTGATGATGGATTACATGACTTTGTGGATGACTGGAAGTGAGCCGATAGGTCTACAGTTGAGGGGATCTGTTTTTGCACCTTTTTTGTGCAATGCGGTGATGTTGGCTGATTTCCAAGCAGATGAACGATGAGCGAGGGTAAATGACAGGGTGAAAAGGGCAGATAGAGGACGTGTAAGAGCAGCAGAGCAGGTTTTTCGGACATGTGAGTTGATGCCATCGGGTCCAGTATCCGACTCAGTCAGTTTTGAGAGTTGAAAGAATCTCCTCCACTTCTCAGGTGCAAAAGACACAGAGTGCAGGGGCATTTGGGTATGATAGGGAAGGATGGATACCAAGAGTGAGGGGTTGGGAACACAAGATTTGGGAGCAAACACAGAATTGAGGCATTTGGCCTTCCATTGAAGAGAGGGACATTGAAGGGATGGAAGGGGAGCAAACACCAGAGACAGACTTAACATAGTGCCATCATGTTTTAGAGTAAGTGAGTGGTTAGAAAGAGCTTGATATATTTTCCACTAGAATTAAAGACCCGTCGCTTCGCTGAAGGGATATACTAATCTTTGCGTAATTGCGAAGAATATGGTTGTTTTTTTTTAAAGTTGTTATATATGGTTGTTGAATATGGTTGTTTAATAGTTTTAAATATTTTATATTAAATATCAAATATTTTAAATATTTTTAAAGTTGAATATGGTTGTTTAAACAACAATATGGTTTTTTTTGTTGTTTTTTAAAGATATTTTCTCTTGCTTTGAGAAGTATAACCATATCTAATTCTGTATACTTCTTCCATTTCCGTCATGCTTTATTCTAAAGGATTCCTGCTCTCGTAGAATACCCGTAATAAAAATCATGCCATTGTATCCACTATATTGAGCTGCAAGTCCTGCTGAAAGGAATTTTTATAATTATGTGGACACATTTTACACTTAATTTTACTGGGATTCCCAGTAATGAATTGGAAAAGTAAATTTACCTTTCCCAGTTGTTACGACTCACCATGTTTTGCCTTTGGGGTATGCAGGTGAGTTGGGGAATTGGTATGGGTGACGAGCAAGAGTGGCCATGACAGCCAAGCATGTGGGCTGAGTTGAAGGGTTGAAACTTTTTATTGTTTGAATGAAAGGAATTTTGTCACTCGTGATTGTTTACTTGATTTGGTATTGGTGATTTAAAGTGTAGACGCAGGTTGCCTGTGCCAGCATGGGCTTCAAAACGGGGAAGGGGTGGAATGGAGTCGGCAAAAATTCAAATGGCATATTCTGTCATTGTCCCGGCAAGCTGGGAGCAACAATTCATATTTATTGAAACATCTGCTGCAATTTAAAGGCTCTAATGGCGGTGAGGTGCTCCATTTGAAACTGTTTGTTCGATTGTGTGGAGCTTTTTTATGCCTCGGGTCCATAATAAAAATTTGTATTGGTGTCGAAGCCAGTGAACAATTGCAAATTAACACTGAGGAACACACCCTTTAGTGTGTATTGCAGGTGGAAGTAGAATGAATAGCAACTGGCGAGGGATCATTGTATGTAAGGTTTGTGGGTGGGGAAGTGGTGTGAGTCCGCAGGTGATGAGGCTTTTGGAGAGAGCGAGCGAGTACTGTGGCCCCTCACCATGCCTCATTCCTGGTAGCCCAGCGTGCGACTGGGAATTGGAGAATTCCCCGGAAGGAGGGTCGGATCGGTCAGCAATGGGGCGGAGGGCTCCTGGAAATCATGTGTTGGCTCAGGTATGCAATATGGGTGACCCCCTCCAGCTGGGTGTACAGCGAAAGGAGCTGTGGTGCTGGGGGGGGGGGTATTTAAGGGAGAAGCCAAAGAAAATCATTGATTTGGGAACTTTGTTTTACTGCGGGGGCACACACAGACACAGACACACACACACACACACACACACACACACACACACACACACACACACACACACACACACACACACACACCACTGTAGGAACTCCATGCTGCTGATTTGAGGCCACACCTGCAAAAATTGTGATGCCATTGCCTTGCAAGAATGAATTTTGATGAAAGGAAATGTTATTGTAATGGCCGTGAAAACGTGAATGTTTCACTAGATCATATTCATCTTGATATGTGCTCTGAAGAGCAGATAGCCCGTGAACTTGGTAGGTAGATTATAAATTGGGTACTCGGGCTTATTTTGACAGCTGCAGAAGGTGACATAAATTGGGGGACGTTGTCAATTAGATGGGTTTGTATTTGGTTACATTAAATTGTCAGGTTATGCCTGTCCATAGATAGATTGTGTTAATAATAGTATGGTCCGTGTGATCAAGTAGGAAAGATTTACTCAAGTATTAAGGGTCTGGCAAAGATAAGTTGGATGGTAAAAAAAAAGTGGTGATGGTAAACAACAGAGCAGAATGGGGTAAGGTTATGTTGTATAAAATGTCCTGCACAGTCAAGGACAGGTGTAAGACTTGAGCACAAAATGACAAGGGAAGTGCAACACGCTTTAAATGACAACATATGCTGTTTGGCCGGTGGATTGCAAGCCATGGCAGTAAAGTAAGTTGTGGAGCCCTGGAGAGGGGCGGAACACTTAATAGAGGCAGGGTGTGATGGCCTGAAATATGCCACCGCCCACATCAGCAGGTGGTCAATGAGAGGGACCCACCATGCATGAGGGCAGTCCTGGAGGTAAAAAGGCCATGTCCGCACAAGTGCATGACAGATTGAAACTCACGTTTGAGACCAGAGGATAAGATATCTCTCCCTCTCCTTCATTTCCATCCTCTAGTTACCATCGCATCCCCGAGCTACACTTTGCGCTATGCCACGCTAACCGGTGCCACATCACCCTGCAGCCACAACCAGCTCGAGCCTGCCTCAAGTCCTTGCCTTTGTTCCCCTTCATAGTTTTAGTCCGATATTTTGGTGCCATCATAGGTTATTTATTTACATTTTGAGACAACATCGGATTTTACATCTTCCCTTCCCTAATGACAAGATCAGATACAAAGAAAAATTGAGAACCCACTCCGTTGGAGTACCTTCTGTGTAGCTGCCCTCCACAGGGCAGCTCACCGGATGATGGGATTGGGGCAAAGCCATCGGGAGCCCCACTCTTTGATGAGAGGAGGAAAACCACGGGGTAGCTTTCCTGGGGCAGATTGTGGTAGTGCATGTCAGAGTAATGCTGAGGTGTCGTCCACCAGACAGCGGTTTCCTTGGGGCAGTCCCTTCGCGTGAGGCAGTCCCTTCGCGTGGGTGCCTGGAATGTCCTGTCCTGAAGAGAGAATGATCACCTGTCTCTGTTATCATCTGAGCTGAAGCGTTTGAACATCGGTATTGCAGCACTCTCTGACGTTTGGAGACTGGATAGTGGCGAGATCATGGTGGGAGGTAACACCCAGTATTGGTCTGGTCACTCTGATGATTACCATGCCCAAGGAGTTGCTGTTGCTGTGTCCAATTAGCTGACTCCAATGATAATTGAGGTAACACCGGTCAACGAGCGTATTGTTACGGCTGTGGAAATTCACAGAGCACCATATAGGTCCTTAGTGCATTTATGCCGATATGTCCGTGTTCAGTTAGATTTCCCCACCGTTGTCTAATGGGATATATTCGTGTGGACAGGGCTGTGATCTTTGAGGTAGTGTTTTTCTTTTGATATTGTTATTTTGGACCAACCACCCTTTCAACCACCCCAACCACACCCGCATCTCAACAAACCACACCATCCTCACCACTTTACCCACAACCGCCAACATCATCTCACCACCTTCTCCACCCTGCCAACCACCAATTACCTTCTCCACAACCGCCCAACCACACCACCCTCACGACCACCACAAAACGCCAGCCACACCACCACTACAAACAACCACACCACGTTAACCACAACCTTCACAACCACACAACCGTGTTTCCCTCGGCAATGGTTGCGAGAAGCCTGGCATTCATCGGGGTAGAACGGACGACGGCCCCACCCCCCAACGAATAACATCTGCGCCAGCCAGCACAGCAGGAAGAGAACTCAACAAATTGAGTTATAAAGCGACACGACTCGAAGAAGCAAGATGAAACGAACGGAAGGGAAAGAAAGGCCCCGATTCAAGCGAAAAAACGCCCTCCTTCTGGAAATTTTCCCGCGGGAGCTGGAAGGAGGGCGGGGCGAGAAGCCAGGGGAGATAAAAGCGTGCGCTGAACGCAGCGAAGAGAGAGAGAACCGAGTGGAGGTCGTCAAGAAGCGGGTGGTTGTCGAGTTGGGTCTGCTGAGGGTCAGTCGGTCTGTCTCGGGGATGTGCGTGGTGGAGTTTGTGAGCAGTCATTTGGAGCCACGCTGGAGCCTGGAGGTCTGGGCTCGTGTCGAGAGTCAGTCAGTGGGGAGCTGGAAACGGACCATCGAGGTGCGCCGAAGCAAGTCACCACGAGGGTGGAGGTAACCTGCGGCGGCCTCTTGGAGCTCCTTCAGTCAACCAAGCTCCTTGGACATAAAGACCCTAAGGGGTCCCGTCTACCCCCTTGTCTATGAGGGGGTTTTTCCTTGCTTTTCTTTGTGTGAAAGTTGTGGCGCCGTGTCCCGATAAGTTGAACTGTTGATAAGTGTACATAATAAATAGACGGTGGTAGCTCTTTGCCTTGCTCGCGTCTTGTCCCATCCCGCATTCATCACAAATCAACTGCATGCGTGTTTCACCCATTCATTGCATGACTGCATGATTTTATACATGTAAATAATAAATGTGCTTGTTTAAAATGTACCCTGTTCGTTGCATCCTTTTCCCATTGAAATGCCATATTGCGATCGGAATATAGTTGGTTGTTGAATACCGATAATAGAATCGGGTCCAACGAGGCCTGGCGATAATACACCGCTCGGTTATGCCAGAATGGAACGAACCGCTTTAGCGGTTCGTGTCCAAGCAGGCCTTCGTTGAGGTACGGTCTCTCGGTAGTCTGCCCACGCGAATAATTAGGTATATCAACAATTCGGCAATTGACCCTGTCGCGCGCGGGTAGAATATTCACTAGGCCGTGGTGTGCGCTTGGAGCACACCCGTGACTGGTTTTCGGCGTTGTTCCGGAAAGTCGCGACTGAATTGTTCATCCGGTGGGTGTACGGCCGCGATTCGGCGAAAAGCGGTCGTTCGCACGCTGGCGGGCAGAGATTCTTAACAGTATTATAAGACTGAGGATTCGTCACTCCTTGGGTGTTCTTTCCCTGGTCTCTATATATTCTCCAATTGAGGTGAGTGACCTCACCATGAAGGACACATGATATGCTGCGCTCGAGTCTGATTGATCAGTGCCCTTGGCGAGACACTCTCCTCGTCTTGTGGGATTTCAATGGATTGACTGAAACTGATTGTGATGGCAATGAGACATGTTGGTCCCCATGGGTCTGGAACTGTGAACCAGAATAGCACTAAGTTCCTTGACTTTGCAAGAAGTCATGGACTTAGGCTGGCTGGCTAATGGTTTCAGTGCCCACAGGCTCATCGCTGGACTTGGTATTTCAACGCTGGCGGTGTGGCAAAGGAGATTGACCACATGCTCGTTGATGGTCACTGGAGGATGATCCAGAACTGCAGGGTCTACCGGAGTACTCATTTCCTCAATACCGACCACTGGCTTGCAGCAACTCTGAAGTTTCAGCTTAAATCCGGGAGAATGGTACGATCCAAGCCAAGGCTGGATGTTGGCAAGCTCAAGGATGACAGGGTAGCTGAGGAGTTTGTGAACAGGCTGAGTGGGGATTTGGGGGGGGGGGGTCTGAGTGCTTTTGGAAATCCTGAAGAGTTGTGGAGTGCCTTCAAGACCACCATCCTTGATGTTGCTGGTGGGTGTTTTGTAACTCACCGAAGGGTGAAGAAGAATTTTGGCTCTCAAGGGACACTGGATACTATTGATCAGAGTTGCAGGGCCAGGCTGAATGGCAGAGCTGAACTGTTCAGGGAGTTGAGGCATAAAACTGTACATGTGTTGAGGTGGACAAGGAGGCTTATGTGCGAGTAATCTGTGTGGGGGTAGAGCATCAGCTGTGGTCAGGTGATTCTTGTACTGCTTCCAGGGGAATTCGTGCATTCTAGTCCACCAAGCCCATCAATCGGTGTACTGCAGTTAGAGCAGAGGGTGGTGGGATCTTCACAGAGGAGTCTGAAGTGAAGGCCCGCTCGGCCGGTTACTTTCATTAGCTGTACCAGGCTCATCCACCAGCTGTTGAGTTGCATGTCAGGATTATTACTATCGCTATTGATGACCCTCAAATCAACTGTGGTCCACCTTCATTTGTGAAAACACAGGCTGCGGTGAACCAGTTGAAATGGGGTAAAGCTCCTTGGATCTGTGGCAACCATGCTGAACTTCTTAAGGCTGGTGGAAATGCTGTACGCATGTCATTGCATGCAGTTCTGTGCACTGCCTGGAACACAGGCATCATCCCAACTGACTGGAAGTAGAGCCTTGTTGTCCCTCTCTGGAAAGGGAAAGGTGATCGCCAGGGCTGCAACAACTACGAAGGGGTGATGCTGCTCTCAGTGCTGGCCAAGGTCTTTGCTTGGATATTTCTCGATAGGGTTAGCCACCATCTGCTTGAGCACTAGCGTCCAGAGCAGTCAGGCTTTACATCAAAGAGGTCGATGATTGACCGTATCCTTGCCCTTCGTGTCCTCACCGAATGCAGAAGAGAGTTTTGACATGGGCTGCTTGCAGCCTATGTTAGTCTCTGCAAAGCATTTTATGCAGTGAATCGGGATGCCCTCTGGAGGATTCTCTGTCTTCATGGGGTGCCACCAAAACTGATCAATCTGATGTCTGAACTGTATTCTGGTACTCAGAGTGCTGTGAGATGTGGAGATACCATCTCCAACTTATTTCCCATTGTTACTGGAGTTCTTCAGGGGTGTGCACTGCCCCCCACACTTTTCAGTGCTTGTGTGGACTGGATTCTGGGGAGGATGTCGGAGAGATCAATCTGCGGTGCATCATTTGGGAATGTCAAGATCTCTGACCTTGATTTTGCAGATTATGCATTCATCTTTGTGGAGACTCTGGATATCCTTTTGGGGGCCCCTGAGGTGCTGAATGAGGAGTCGGAGCCACTGGTATTATGGGTTACCTTGGTCAAAACTAAGATCCAGGCTTTCAATGACATCTTGGATGCTGCTATCTTGTCTGTTTGTGGTGAGGATGTTGAGGTCACAGAGAGATTCACTTATCTTGGCAGTTATATTCACGTCTCTGCTGGCTGTGAGCCAGAGGTCAATAGACGTCTGTGTCGGGCCTGGGGAGTCATGGATTCACTGGATCATGGGGTTTGTTGCTGTCTGTACCTATGCAGGAGGACAAAATCAGTCTTCAGGTCCTTGGTGCTTCCAGTTTTGCTCTACGGAAGTGAGACTTGGACTCTGACCAGGGATCTGAGACGGAGACTTAATTCCTTTGGTACCAGGTCTCTTCGGAAAATCCTTGGCTATCGCTGGATGGACTTTGTGTCCAACTAGCGGTTGCTGAGAGAGACTCAAATGAGATTTGTTACCTGCATAGTCCGTGAGCGTCATCTACGGCTGTATGGACATGTGGCTCATTTTCATTACGCTGATCCTGCTCACCAGATTCTCTCAGCGAGTGAGACTCCTGAGTGGAGGAGGTCAATGGACTGATCTTGTGTCTCGTGGTTGCAGCAGGTTGGTCGGTATTCTCAAGGAGATGGGGATGGGCCAGGTGTCTGCCTGGGGGATGGCCAGCAGGCCCCTGGAGTACCCATGGAAAGTGGACGCAGTGACTTGCTGCTCTGCCACATGCACCCATACCTAACCTGACCTGACCTTCCCTATTTGTCTGTCTGCATGTAACAGATCTGTCTGGGTTTTGTTTTCTTGTCCATCGCCATGTCTATCATTTCCATAATCAACCATTTTTATTCTATGTCATGAGAAACGTTTTCCCACCTTTTTCTTGCGTGCATGGCAGGGGAATCATTAATTGTACAGTGTCAGGGCTATTCCTAATATGTAACATAATTTAAAGGATTGCTGTAAATTATGTTAATTTCACAGCATTCTATATTCAACTTCATTTAAATTGTAAACCTCAAAACATAGTTCCCTTTCCTAAAGTAAGAACCTTAACCTGTAAACTGATTGATTCCCTGACCTCCTGGATCATCAGGGGGACACAGTTCTCCGTCGAGGTTTTGCTCCTTTCAGTCCAGAACCTCTTTGCAAACGGTGGATCCACAACCTCGGTCACGGATCCACATCAGTGGATCCACAACCTCAGTTGCGTCCAGGAAATCAGTCAACCCATCAATGCATCATGTCCAATCAAACTTTACTCGCTGGAGGATTTAATGTATTATCACATAGTTATACTGTAACTCCAATCACACATTCCATGATGTGATAATTCATTAAATCATGCACATCTTAACTCTATAACACATCCACCAACTAGCACGACCGCCAAACTTGCCTCGAGATCAAACTGTTATTCAAACGGTATTTAATAATGGATTTATTGATGCTGTTCTGTCTCCCTCTGAGCAACCATTGAAAATGGTTTAATATGTATTTTTAATTATGTATTTATACAAATATCTCGTTAATATTTTTTACTATTTCTTATTGTATTTCACGAATTCTATTCGGTGTCGTCTTGTGATCTTGAGGAAAACTTGTTTTAATCTGCTAACTGCATGGTAACTGTGTCAGACTTTTGCGTATGGTAGCACAACTCTGGGCATGGGATCATGTGGGAAGCTCTGGGGTGATTGGGGATCGTGGTCTCTTAAAGATACACCATCCTCTCAGATTCACAAAATACAATATATATATATATATATATATATATATATATATATATATATGTATATATATATATATATACATATATATACATATATATATATGTATATATATGTATATATATATATATATACATATATATATATATATATATATATATATATATATATATATATATATATATATATATATATATATATATATATATATATATATATATATATATATATATATATATATATATATATATATATATATATATATATATATATATATATATATATATATATATATATATATATATATATATATATACACACACACATATGCATATATGTATATCAAAATGTGTGGAGTGTGACAAGCATTCTCCTGATCTCCAATGGACATAAAGTCCAGCACCAATATCATTATGTCCATTGGAGATCTCTCCAAGTGTTGGATTGGGTCTTGTGCTAATACACTGCCTGTATTTTTTTTCTTTCCTGGGAGAAATCGAGTAATCAGTATTGTGAAGATCGTATGTTGAGGTTGTATTTATTTGAGTATTTAAAATATAAAATTAACAAAAATAAGTCAACAGAAAGGAAAGCGGTCCAAGCACATTTTGCAATGCCCAAGATTGGTAATTCATATAAAACCATGAGGCCAACATTCCCCAATTTGTCATGCAGGAAATATTTAAATACATATTTCAATGAATTTCTCCAGGTAACGCCGGGTACTTCAACTAGTATACAACAAGATAGATGTCTGTCTGTCGATCTGTGTCACCATCTTTTTCAGAGACTGCCAAACTGATCTTCATCAAACTTTAAAAGGTTCATCAGTGAGTGCCAGGGAGTGTTTTAGGCAAAAAAAAACGAGAAAAAACAACATTTTTTGAAGATTTTGAAAAAACACCTACATTTTTTTTTTTTTTAAATCGCTCCATAGTGCCTAATCCAAGGGTCAGAAATATATGTCACGTGTTTCATCAGTGGCACGCAATATGATTTTGAGTGACACACAAAATTATAATTCACAGGGAATAAACGAAGTTGAAACAGACAACCCCATTAAAAACTATGCTTGACTGCTCTGTCATTCTCCAAAACAAAATGAAAAAAGAAAAAGAGATTTCATTGGGGAGCATTATTTAGAATATAAGTTATGAAAAATCTTTGATGGAGAAAGAAAAACGATTCCATTGGTTTATTTACCACATTACGTTTAGTGGGGCCGGCCAATGTTGATTTTCAGGAAATCTCGCAATAATTGCCACTGATCTAATTTTTTTTTGTACAAAATGACCGTTCATAAGAAAGAAAAGTTAGATGTTCGCTCATTTCAGCCCTCTTGGAGAGACAAATTCGGATTTGTTCAACATAAAGACCTCTGTGTTTCCCTGCGTGCATGGCAGGAGAAGCATTAATTGTACAGTGTCAGGGCTGTTCCTAATATATAACATAATTTAAAGGATTGCTGTAAATTATGTTAATTTCACAGCATTCTATATTCAACTTCATTTAAATTGTAAACCTCAAAACATAGTTCCCTTTCCTAAAGTAAGAACCTTAACCTGTAAACTGATTGATTTCCCTAATTAATAAACAAGTAGTGAGGTGACTGTTATAAACTAGTGACCAAAGTTTGTACTCTATGTTGAGAGCGTTGGTTGCCGCACATCAAGTATCCAACGACATTTTCAGACAAAGCATGAGAAACACTTCAAGTATGAGGTGTATAACAATGAGTCAATCAAATGGGCTATTGCAAGGTATGGAAAGCAAAACAGTGTCTTTAGTAATATCTGTGTAGTAAAAAATCAATTAAAAAAAAAATTGCACCTGTGTCCGAAGGAAGCGATTCAGTTTGGCATGTTTAATATGAAAGAGGCAAAGCCGAGAAATGAACAAAACCCATTAGACTTATCCTTTAGAATTATCATTTAGAATTACCCTTTATAAATCCCCCTTAGAACCCTCCCCCCTTTAGAATTACACTTTAGAACAGTTTACCCTTTCAAATTACCCTGAGAATCACCCTTAGAAGCCATAAGAATTACCCTTTATAACCATTCACAATTACTCTTTGGAATTACCCTTTATAACACTTTATAATTACCCTTTATAACTCTTTATAATTACTCTTTAAAATTACCCTTCATAACGCTTTATAATTATTCTTTATAATTACCCTTTATAACCCTTTATAATTACAATTTATAATTACCCTTTATAACCCCTTAGAATAACTCTTTGTAATTACCCTTTCGAATTACCATTAATAATTACTCTTTAGAATAACTCTTTAGAATTACCCTTTATATTTACTCTTTAGAATTACCCTTTATAACCCGACATAATTACTCTTTATAACTCTTTATAATTACTCTTTAGAATTACCATTCAGAACCCCTTAGAATTAACCTTCATAACCCTTTAGAATAACTTAAGAATAACCCTTTAGAACCTTTTATAATTACTCTTTAGAATTACCCTTTATAACCCCTTAGAATAACTCTTTAGAATTACGATTTATAACTCTTTATAATTACTCTTTAGAATTACCCTTTATAGCCCTTTCCAATAACTTTATAATTACCCTTTATAACCCATAATTTCATGATCCCCAACCCCATTCCTTTGTGGTTGTGGGGAAGTGTTTTCGCCCCCCCCCCAAGATTTTTTTTTTTACCAAAATTTGATTTCTTCAACATGCCAACAGGATTACCATAATTCTCCAATTCTAAACCACGTTTTATTCACGAAT
Source organism: Eptatretus burgeri (assembly GCF_056783735.1). Taxonomy (NCBI): domain Eukaryota; kingdom Metazoa; phylum Chordata; class Myxini; order Myxiniformes; family Myxinidae; genus Eptatretus; species Eptatretus burgeri. Next base: position 1,188,227 of record NC_140965.1, read on the forward strand.
TTTGTCGTCAAAACCATCCAGTGCGGTTAACACGCATGTGGCTTATACAGCAGGCCCACACTGAACGTGGGTTTCTGCATCGCGGTTTCGCTCTCTCATGGTCTGGCGAGGAGGAATACACAACCCCACATCGCTCTGTTGCCTTACAGCCCCACGCTGCCCTCCATTGCAGATTCGGTTGATCTTTTGATATCGTGCAGACTGTTATCACATGTTATCATATGATTTAGTTTGATATCATGTGATATTGTTTGATATCCTGTGATTTGGTTTGATATCGTGTGATTTGGTTTGTCATCGCATTCTTTGGTTTGTTATTGCATGGTTTGGTTTGTTATCACGTGATTTGGTTTGCTATCACGTGATTTAGTTTGATATTGCATGATTTGGTTTGCTATGGTGTGATTTAATTTGTTCTTGTGCAATTTAGTTTGATATTCCGTGATTTGTTTGACTGTGTGATTTAATTTGATATCACATGATTGAGTTTGTTATCACCTATCACGTGATTTCGTTTGACATCACATGACTTGGTTTGTTATCGCCTGATATCACGTGATTTTGTTTGAGATCACGTGATATGTTTGACATCATGTGATATAGTTTGATATCACATGATTTATTTTCTAATCATGTGATATTGTGTGATTTAGTTTGATATCATGTGATATGGTTGACATCGTGTGATTTAGTTTGATATCACATGATTTAGTTATGTGATATTGTGTAATTTAGTTTAATATCACATGATTTTGTTTATCATCTGATATCATGTGATTTAGTTTGATATCATGTGATATTGTGTGATAGTTTGTTTTTGTGTGATATCACATGATTTAGTTTGTTTTTGTGTGATATCGCATGATTTAGTTTGATATTGTTTGATATCACATGATTGTTTCTTTTCGTGTGATATCACATGATTTAGTTTATTACCTGATATCACGTGATACTGTGTGATTTAGTTTATCACCTGATATCACGTGATTTTGTTTGATATCACATGATTTCGTTTATTACCTGATATCACATGATTTAGTTTGATATCATGTTATACTGTGTGATTTAGTTTGTTTTCGTGTGATATCACATGGATTTAGTTTGTCTTTGTGTGATATCACGCGATTTACTTGAATATCGTGTGATTTAGTTTGATATTGTTTGATATCACATGATTGTTTCTTTTTGTGTGATATCACATGATTTAGTTTGATATCACATGATTCAGTTTGATATCATGTGATACTGTGTGATTTAGTTTGATATC
>NC_140965.1:1196993-1224493 GCF_056783735.1 Eptatretus burgeri
GTCACCAAGAGGGTGGCCAGGTCGCCTACTCGGTCTCTCAGAGCCCCTTTGATCATCCCGGCTCCGATCAGTTATAAAGGCTCACGAGCCCGGTTCTTTCTTTCTGGGGTTTTGCATGAAAGTCTGTAGTGCCTTGTCCATAAGTAACAAACTGATGAAGTGCATGTACATAATAAATAGACATCGGCTGTAGGTTTTTGCTCGTGTCTTGTCCCCATCCCCCATTCACTGCTTATGTGCATCGAAAATAAATACCCCCATTGTTTGAATGTCACCTGCTCGTTGCGTCCCTTCCTCCATTGACTGCCATAATTGCGTTCGGGATATTTGCTGGCTGATTATAAGCCGATAAAACGTACATCTGGTCCGACGGGACTTGGCGATATAAAACCGCTCAGCAATTGCATACGGAATGAGCTGCTTAAGCGGCTCGTTTTCGTGCAGGTCCCATTGAGGTATAAACTCCCGGCATTTTTGTCCGCGCGAATAATTAGGTACATCGACAATTCAGCGATCGACCCTGTAGCGCGTGGACAGAAGAGTTGGCTGGTTTATGGTGTGTTAAAAACACCCATAGCTGGGTTTTGGTGTTGATCCAGAAGCTGCGACTTGATTGCCACGTTAGGTGGGCGCGCACGGCCGCAATCGGGCTAAAGGCGGTCGTCCGTATGCCGGAGTGGCGAAAATCTACAACAATATGTGTGTGTGTGTGTGTGTGTATGTACACACACACATATAGATATACATATGTAGATATATATATATATATATATATATATATATATATATATATATATATATATATATACACATATATAGATATACATATATATATATATATATATATATATATATATATATATATATATATATATATATATTTACACACACACACATATACACACACACACCGGGCGTAGTGGCGTGCGCCTGTAATCTGGCTACTCAGAGGCTTGGGTTGGAGGATCGCTTGAGGACGGGAGCTCTGCGCTGGGCCGCGCTATGAGAGGGTGTCTGGCAGCCCGGAATCATGGCGAAACCCAACCCTTATCCCTGTGTCGTAAGAGGTGACCAGGGTTGCGTCAGTAAGGGCATCCGGCGTAAAACCTGTGCCAAATCAGTATGCGGATCATAACGGATGATCTGCTGTGGCGACCCCTAACGGGAGCAGCCGAAAGACGAACAACAACAACATATACACATATACATATACATATATACACACACACACACACACACACACACACACACACACACACACACACACACACACACACACACACACACACACACACACACACACACACACACACACACACACACACACACACACACACACACACACACACACACTGGTTAATTATGTACCCATAACTGTGATTGTTGAGGACACCAGATCAAGTCCCATCACAGCTATTGCTGCAGGATCTGGGAAGAACAAGTGCCATCTGCCACATGGGCACATTGTCTTTCACCCCATCAATCACAACCAAGAAGCATCACAATTATTTTTAGCCATTGGGAATTGTATGAAGATGATTAGGTTGTCTAACATGAGCGAATGCCTTAGACGTCATGACTGCAGCTCCAGAAAGGCGTCTTGCCAGTACAAAAATGCCAAGACCAAATGCCGTCACCAGGCACATGAATAGCAAAGCTGCTAACTAGTTTCGCCCTTTTGGGGGCTCGTCGGGGCAATACATCATTTTCCCATCCACTTCGTGACTTTGAAGCTTTATGAAAGCCCTAAAAGTCACTAAAACCGCCAGGCTTAAAAGTCACTGTTGTTTCGCGGGCATGTGACAGTTTATAGTTGTGTGGAGATTCAAACGTAGACGAGACAGCCCAAGGCGAGTTCACAAACCTTAAAACTATCCTTCTATCCTTTTGAACTTTTTTAAACTGCACCTTCTGAACTTCTCACAATTAAATAATCTTGTAGCCAGACCAGTGATGGGCGCTGCAGTACCCTTCACTTTGTGCAGAGTAAAACAGTCGTTATTAAGGGATGTGTCCTCGTCTCAAAGCTCAGGAAAGTGTGTCCACATCAGCTTCACGTGGTTTCTTTTTGACATCTTTCGATTTCAAAGAATGAAGGTGATTTGGTTTGCTTTGGATTTGTTTGAATTGTTTTCTCTCGCATTGTGAACCAGCTCGCACTTTCCCTCCACAACAAAGAAGTTGCTTGAAAGCAAATTTGACTCGTCAGGAAGTAAAGGCCTCGGTGCATCATGAACATTTCTTCAACTTTTTTGTCCCCCTTCACAAAGTGTACAACTTTCAGCCAACTTTTATTTGTGCAACTTTGTGCATACATTTAGCAACTTAATGACTGTATCACATCAATTTCATCACCCATGTGATGTATCACCCATCGGGCTCATTTGCTGAGACTGCAGGTTGGACAGAAAACCGAACAATGCAACATGCAGCTCCCCACATGTATTTGCAACTTTGTGTTGTGCAATAATAAGTTGCATAGTGTGTGTGTGTGTGTGTGTGTGTGTGTGTGTGTGTGTGTGTGTGTGTGTGTGTGTGTGTGTGTGTGTGTGTGTGTGTGTGTGTGTGTGTGTGTGTGTGTGTGTGTGTGTGTGTGTGTGTGTGTGTGTGTGTGTGTGTGTGTGCACAGGCCTTCAACCAACATATTATGGATTGATGTCCCACCACAGTCCCTTTTCATTTTTGCGCACAAATCCGAGTCAATACTTCCATTAGTAATGATCCTTTAAAAATGAGAAACGAAAGAGGCCATTGAATGATAAAGGACATGCAGCTGGGGGAGGGTGCTGGTGTTTTAGGATAATAAAAGACAGCCCCGTACCAAGCTTCAGGTTCGTAAGGGTATGGGTTGTGAGAGAACTGGGGAAGCAAGGGAAAGAAGGTTTGAAGGTAGAAAAGGAGAAAGAGATGGAAATATTGGGGGGGGGGCTGTATGGAGCGCAAGAAAAAAGTGGGCCAGAGCGGGGAGTGGGATGATCAAATATTTCTGCCACATTTGGATTCGTAATAAATAGATGGCCCCAACATATGGCTGAACTTGCAAGAACGCTAACCTGAAACACATGAACTGTTCATGAAGTAACATATAGGAGCCATCAGAAGTTGTGCCACCACCATGTTACCCTCCTCTCAAGCCATCACTTGAAGACTCTTCAGTCGTTATCCTGTCTTACTGTTCATATAAGACTACCAAAAGTAAATATGAAGTAAAAATAAAATGTCAGCATGCAACAAAGTTCCATCATGATGGTAAATAGACCATCCATTTATTATGTACCAGCAAATACACATTCTTTGACAGTCCTTCCTCTCGTTGACCTCCGGAGAGTTGTATGGTGGGGAGGGGGTTTGGCAGGAGGATAATGTGAGGGAGGCGGAGGCAGCACGAAGTGCAAGGGGAAGTAATCAAGAGGGGAGGGGGAAGGCAGTGTGAGGATGGGGAGGAATGGAAAGGCAGTATGAGGCGAAGGAAGGGCAAGGAAGGGCGAGGGTGGGGGAGGAAGGGCGAGGGTGGGGGAGGAAGGGCGAGGGTGGGGGAGGAATGGAAAGGCAGCATGAGGCGAGGGAAGGGGGAGGAAGTGCGAGGGTGGGGAGGAAGTGCGAGGGTGGGGGAGGGAGCGCGAGGGTGAGGGAGGAATGGAAAGGCAGCATGAGGCGAGGGGAGGGGAGGAAGTGCGAGGGTGGGGGAGGGAGCGCGAGGGTGGGGGAGGGAGCGCGAGGGTGGGGGAGGGAGCACGAGGGTGGGGGAGGAAGCGTGAGGATGGGGGAGGAAGCACGAGGGTGGGGGAGAAAGCACGAGGGTGGGGGAGTAAGCACGAGGGTGGGGGAGGATGCGCGAGGGTAGCCAGAGGCAGCTCAAAGGGAGGGGAAGACAACGCGAGGGGAGAGGGAGGCAGCTTAAGAGGGTGGGGGGAGCCAATGTAAGGGGAATGGAATGCAGCGTATGAGGTCATTGCCGGAGAGATAAAACACACCCAAACAGCAACTTTTTATTTTTAACCACCATGTTCTATGTAAAACTGGGCAGGAGTATTGAGAAATTAAACCCCCTGATATGTACCTGGCAAACGCCTGCATGTGTGCGTGCGTGCCCCAACCCATAATTGTTCCTTGAACCTGCTCACATGCAGGCACGCACAAACCCCACCATGTCCGACCTCTGTGTGTTCTGTCTATGTACCTCTGTTTTCAGCTACTACCGACTACTAATACATTGCAGAAACTATGAATGTATTTATATTAATATTTTGTCATGAAAGTAGATCGCACAAAACAGGAAAAAGTAAACTGCTTCGATAATTACCGAATAAAGGACCCCTGTCCACTCTATCATCATGGATTGTAAAAGGTGAGACAGCACGGTGTTGCACATTCCTTCATCTTTTCTGTACTAAATATAATTTCCTGGACAGTAGGAAAAGTTAAGTTCAATGCTTTTGCTTAAGTAAATACATTTAGTTGAAATAAACAAGGACAAATGTGTCCAAGAGCCACGTCCTAAAGGTTTTGTCTTCACCAGAAGAAGAACAAGAAGAGGAAGAAAAATTTAAATTAAAAAAAAAAACAACAACAACAACAACAACTTCCGATATTTCGTCACGTGCAGTCACGTCACGTCCGTCATGGACGATCTTCGTTCATGACGAGAAAATAGTGTATTTACGAAATTACAATATATTAAATGGAATAATCTTTATATAGTAACATGAACTTTTCGAAACTTAAAAGCAAATGTCCGAATATATTTTAAAGTTGATGATAGACGCTCTCAAAAGGCACCCTCAATGCGAGGATGTGTACAGGTGTTTAGTATTTAAGGAGATCCGGATCCTGTATATAAAAGAGCCGAGTCCAAAAGGTTTTGTCTGAAGAAGAAGAAGAAGAAGAAGAAGAAGAAGAAGAAGAAGAAGAAGAACGCCGAGCTCTCTTCGAGCAGCATTCACTAAGCGAGACGCTGCTAAAAAGAAATCACTAATTTGTTTAAATTTTAAGATTTCACTCCAGATTTCGACACTTATTGAGTCCATTAGATGCGATTTTCAAATATAATATTTCGATTTATATACTTTAATTAGTCCGTGAGAGTAGGTCGTGTTTTCAAAGCAAGGCGTGTTTGAACAGGCCGAACAAAATGGCAATTTTTAGACCCCAGTAGCAGGCTAACAGAGGGCGGACCAATGATAATGCCTTGATGAAGGATATAATTAAATAATGCTGTTAATTGTCATCAAAGGTGTGTTTTAATTAACCCTAACACTCAATTTTCACTCTTGCATTTCCTTGGGGATCCCTCAGTATGCATGCGAAGTTTCAGGCTGTGAGGTTTCATGGTTTTGGAGTTATGGAGGACACACACACTGACACACACACACACACACACACACACACACACACACACACACACACACACACACACACACACACACACACACACACACACTTATTTATTAGTATAGAAGTAAATACGAAAGGTTTTCTTGTGGTAGGCCAAAGGGTATTGCGTCACTATTGGTCAAATTGGAAGGACTTATCGAACTTGTATTGCTTTCAGGAAAAATGGAAATCCAATTCCGACCAATGAATATGAAAATGAGGAACCAATCGTGTTATTGGTATATGTAACATCACCAGGTCGAACAAGCTTTATCTGCTGTTTTTAGTCTCGCCCCAAAGGGGATGTGAGACTATTTCATTGCAATGCCCGTGTGTGTCCGTCTGTCCGTCCGTCCGTCCATCTATATATTTTCACTCTAAAAATGGATTTCTATGCAACCGCTTCTGCAATTGATGCAAAACTTGAAACATAAGACGGACTCCCAATGGAGACTGTTTCTTTGCTAACTCTGATGTCATCGGTCACATTGAATGGCAGCCATATTGGATAAAAGGAAAAAATTTGGACAAGATTTTCTCCAAAACCACTCAACGAAAAAAATTGAAACTTTGCAGACGTCATCAACTTTCCATGGGTTCGTAACAATGATGTTATCAGTGAAGTGGTGTTCCTGCCATAATTGGTTGAATTGAAATCCTTTTCCAAAAAATCTGAAACTTCATATATCTGATCTATGACTCAATGTGCATGAGGAATTAAACTTATGATGTCATCGGTCACACAGTATGGCAGCCATATTGGAATAAAGGAAAAAATGGACATAATTTTCTCGAAAACCGCTCAACGAAAAAAATTTAACTTGGCATGTGTCAACTCACCATGGGGTATATAGGGTGATAAGGATGACATCATCAGTAATGTATTGGTTGAATTGAAAGTGGTATTCCAGCCATTACTAGTTACCTATACGAGTGGACAGCATAGAACAGATCTGGATTTGGTGGTGCTAAGGAAGCAACAGTTGTAGAGGGTTAAGGATTGTGAGGCAGTGGCAGGAGAGCATGTTACCACCCAGCACAAGCCTGTGTTGTTTTGTGGTAGGGATGAAGAAAAGGAGGGAGGTTAAGGGCAGAGATCAGAAGATTATTAGGTGGGGGAAGTGTCAGGGAAACGTTGGCATTGAGTACAAGGAGGGTGAGGGCCAGGTGTGAGCAACTTAGGGAAGAAGCGGAAGGTTCGGATGAGGAGCGGAATAAGTCAGGAAAGGCGTTTAGGGGAACTACAGAAGTTTTGTGTGGAAGGATGTCAGGAAAGGGTGCACCCTTAAGGGATAGAAACCAGGTATGGTTGACAGAAGAGGTAACAAAGGCATTTGGTGAAAAGAAGGAGGTTTGGAAGAGGATAGAGATGATCAAGGACAGAGGGAGGTTGCCGGATGCAGGGTTGCCGCACCTATATGGGCAGAAGAAGAAAGCAGCAAAGAGAGCTGTGGATAAGGTGAGGAATTATATGGAAGAGGAGGTGTGTAAAGTTGGAAGAGGATGGTGGGAGGAAGATTATATATAAATTGGCTCATGACATTGGGATGAGGATGGTAAGGACAGGGGTGGGAAGCTCCTGACAGAGAGGGAGGTAGTATTGAAGGTGCGGGAAGGATATTTTGGGGAGCTGTTGAACCAGAGAGGGGGGCTACAGTTAGCTGAAGCAACCATGTTCTGTAGAGGGGAAAATGGAGCTGGTGGAGATCATGGAGGAGGGAGTGCAAACGGCATTGAAAAGATTGAAGAAGGGAAGAGTGCCAATCATTTATGAGGTGTGTACAGAGATGATAATTGCAGTGGGAGAAGTTGGAGTCATTTGAATGAAAAGGCTGTTGAATGTATGTATGAAAGAGGGTTCAATTCTGAAGGATTGGAGGACAGGGTTTATTTTGCTGATATGGAAGGGGAAGGGCGATGTTCAAGATCCAGGGAAGTACTGGGGCATTATGCTCCCAAGTATTGTCATAAATGTGTTGGAGAGGATTCTGGCTTGGGGGGGGGGGGTGATAATGAAGAGTATGGACGTAGAGATTGAAGAAGAGCAGCAGAGGCTGAGAAAGGGTACAGGGATGATGGATGGGATGTTCATGCTGAGACAGCTGGTGGAAAAGCAATTGGAGGTGCAAGGTGAAATGGCTTTGGGACCTGGAGAACACCTCTGACACTGTCCCGAGAGAGATGGTGATGGTGACACTGAGATGTACGGGACTGCTGGAAGCAGAAGTTCGGTTGGTGGAAGGGATGTACAAGGGAGTGAAGGGAAGAGTTGTGGTTGATCCTGGGATGTCTGAGGAGTTCAGTGTGAACATCCGTTTGAGGCAGGAAAGCTCTCTCAGCCCGCTCATGTTTATCATGGTGATGCAGCTGGTAAGCAGAAAAGCGAGCTTGAGGGATAGCATGGGGAGGATGTTGTACGCAGACAATCTGGCTGTTGTGGTGGAGAATGGGTGGGAGATGCAGGAAGTACTGGGGGAGTGGAATAGTCTTGGTAAATTTTCCAAAAATCAACTTTCCGAAGGCAAATGGTGTTAATTTGTGGCATACAAGCTATTTAGGGGTATTGGGTGGTGCTGAACTCAAATCTGATGTATGCACAGCTCAAAAATGGCCGATAATGCCTTAAAATTGAGAAATCCAAGATGGCCGACAACAACGGGCTGAAATGTATTTATGTTCATATATTTTTGACTAAACAAGGTAGAAACTTGAATGAAATGTGCTTTTGTAGGTTTTCATATATGTGGAATCCAATGCCATATTCAGTTTTGATATAAAATGTGGAGAAACTGATTGAAGATGAATAATTCGTCCACCAGATAAGATCCACAAGCCCCATCCCTCTCCCTCCCCACCAGGAACACAGACCGCCCATTTTTTAAAGCCCAGAGGCACTACGTATGATTTAAATGTTAGCAGGAAACATATAAGTGGGATGCAATACCCATTTTGGCTGAGCAAAGTAAGCTACCCCCAAATAACACTGACGCGCTTCGACGTAAACCAACATTTGACAAGCAATTTGTTTATTTGTAACATGAGAACAATGACAAGAATTTTAGATTTAATCGTGCATGAATTGCATGAGTTTATCATATTTGCTGTCAGAGCGTTATATACAGTTCTTCATTGTGTGTACAGGTAGATGTGCACACATGAACTTATTCCCGGTCGTCATGAGTGTTCCGGCAGTTGTCGCCAAGTTTCCTGCAGTTGCATGCCTCAATGCATTTCATGCGAATTTTCCTGCAGCTGCAGCGTTGGCTGAGGCACCCCTTCGTACAACCACATGAGGTGATATCCCTGCATGCTTTCGGGATAGGTGGCAGAGAGAGTAGCCGTGGCACTGACTGTCCAGGTGCATCCATCCCATTTCTGTCTCTGGAGGAAGAGCAGGATATGGTGAGTGTGCTTGGTTCCAGACACTTGCTTGATAGTGTGAACGCATGATGTGAAACTTTGCTGCATCTGAGGTTGGTGGCAGAGTCTTTTGTGCACGACCGATACAAAACAACTTGACTCGTGCTTTGTTGCATGTATCGACCTCGGGCACGCCATATATTTTACAGATAAATTTCTCTGTTGGTATAGCTATGTTTTCGGTGAGAGTGCCCTTGCCTCGGCCAATCAGATCAGTATGATGTTGCTGGAACACCTGCCAGGCTGTTTTCTTTCCGTGGCAACTGAACTGAGACACACTATCACAGCCGGTTACGGCATGGAAGGCAAGTAGTTTGTCCACTTGACCAGAAGATAGCAACATGCGAATTTCATGTACTGGGAAATACTTTGGAGCCTTCGACGTCCCAGCTTTCATGTAGAGACGTGTACATTCCATTCTGTCATAGCGTGCTTGAAGTAGAAGAAGCACGTCTGTATCACGTACTGACACAACTATCGTTTCCATATTAGCATGGATGCAGTGTAAAATCAGCTTCTTCGTGGTCAGCCCTCAGAGAGGAGACTTCGAGATCTGGATCAGATGACTTGACAGTGGTCGCTTCGGCGAACCCCCCTGCTACTAGAACCACTGGTCCATCTCTCAAGGTGTGTTCAATCAGATGGTTTGAAAGTAGTAAACCGAGATCTGCTTTATTTTCCTCGAGTGCCATAAAGCTAGACCAGTATGATGGGAGAGAAACTGATGGCTCGTTGTCTATCTGACGACATACCGGTCGGTGGTGCTGCTTGCGTTTGGTCCTGGTACCTGCTTTGATTGATTCGCCTTGATACCTGTCGAAGACTACGTCTATCCTCTGGTATTTTGCTCCCATCTTGAACACATTGTTAGCAAATGTGTTGGCATAGTCACCAAACGTTCTAATGTCAGGCAGCTTTCCAAGTGCCATCACGAGTGCTTGGCCGTCAATGAGCAGGCAGCTGGGTTCATCAAGTGTAACATTTGCAGGAGTTTTGACTTGTTGCGTCAGTATGTTTGCTCACACATACTTGTTGGTGGAATTTCGACTACCACTAGTTGTGGCCAAAGATAGTGGGACGGTCATGAGTTCATGCTTGAGGATGTTTTCTAGGTTTACCTTGCGCCCTGCTCTATAAGCTGTTATGAGCCTTTGTAGAATGTTCCTGTCCACTTTGATAGTAGTTTGCTTGCCCTTGGAAAGTTGCACGACTTCATACAAAGAGGCATATGTCTTGGCCTTATTCTTTTTAATGGGTGATTTTAGATGCAGGTGCTGGTTATGATCTGGAGGTTCACACAGACGTTTGTCCACGAAGACTTTCATTTGCACCTGTCCAAGGTGTTCTGTACCAAGCAGAGATTCTTGAATCACAGGGGTGACCACATCCTTGTTGATTATGTTCTTCAATGTGTCACCGCCATCTTGAAACACGCCATGATGTATCAACGATACAACTATGCTGCCTTCATCAGAGTCGTCTTTCTTCATCCTACTTTTCATGCACTCATTGTGTGTGTACTCATCGTCTTCATCGTCCATTGGCAGTCCCAGCATTGCTGTTGTCTGAGAAGCTATGACCATTCTCAGATTATATAACAATGTCCATCTACTGAGTGCGGATGCTATTCTGGTGATACCTAATAAACCTCCACTCATCTTTCCTGTAGCGTTTAGCCATTCCATACTTTGGTCCGCCGAAACCTGATTAAAGCGTCGATCAGTGCGTCTTACTAGGAAGTTGCCTTCCTGAAACTCAAGGAGGACTTCTGGTGGGAGAACCGACATCTCAGCCAGGTATACAGTACCCCATCTGGTGTAGTTTTCGTGATCGTACCTGAAGAAGAATGGCAGCATACGTTTGAACGCATATAGGTGGAGATCCCATGATCCATCACGTTGCGCTCTTGTGAAGCAGAGTAGGATGCTGACCATAGTCATATAGTCCCACTAGAATTCAGCATTCAGGTCATCAACTGCAAGAGCTGCCGGGAACTCTTTCATGGGCTGCTGAAATCTGTCGGTAGTCAGTTTGTCGACCATCTGTGCAATGTGATTGGCGTCTAGCTCACAGCTAACGGCTTAGCAAACAAGAAGTGGACGGTCCACAGGGAGCCCGCCTGTGGGGTTGTGAGCCCTCACATATTATTATTATTATTATTATTATTATTATTATTATTATATTATTAGTATTTGGATTATATTACATTGGATATATCTGCAATGAGAAAAAACTGCAAACTGAGTAAATTATTCCTGAAAACATAGGATCAACCTGCTTGTGGATCTTATCTGATCAACGTATTATTCATCTTCAATCAGTTTCTTCACTTTTTATATCAAAACTGAATATGGCATTGGATTCCCCATATATGAAAACCTACAAAAGCACATTTCATTCAAGTTTCTACCTTGTTTAGTCAAAAATATATGAACATAAATACATTTCAGCCCGTTGTTGTCGGCCATCTTGGATTTCTCAATTTTGAGCTGTGCATACATAAAATTTGAGTTCAGAACCCCTCAATACCCCTAAATAGCTTGTATTGCATAAATTAACACCATTTGCCTTCAGCACCTTAAATAGACACATTTTCACAGATTTTGCCTCGTCTAGAAGGAGACATTTGGGAAACATGGGTTAAAGATGAGTATGGAGAGAACTGAGGTGATGTAGGTCAGGCAGCAGAGAAAATAAATTTATATCGGGTTAGAGGGGAAGGAGTTCAGACAGGGAAATAGGTTTGAGTATCTTGGGGGAACAATGACCGGGGATGTTAAGTCAGAGGCAGAGGTGCGGAGGAGGATTCAGATTGGTGTGAATGTGTGGAGGAGAGTGGAAGGATTAATGGCAGACAGAAGGATATCAAGGAAATTGAACGGGAAGGTTCTGATGTCGTGTGTAACGCTGGCCTACCTTTCCAGTCTGAAGACGGTGGCGTTGACAGAAAAACAACAGCAGAGGCTGCAGGTTTGCGAGAACAACTTGGTCAAGAGGATTGCAAGAGTGAAGAGGGTGGATAGAAGGAGGATGGATGAACTGAGGGAGGAGATTGGTGTGCAGATGAGCTTGACGTGGAGATTGGTGAAATGCCGGCTGAGATGGGCTGGACACTTGGTGCGGATGGGAGAAGAGAGAATAACAAGAGAGCGGATAGGTTGAGGGAGTAAGGTAGGATGAAAAGAGGTGGACCACCGTTGAGATAGGAAGATTGTGTGAGGAGGGATATCAGTAAGGTAGGGGTGTGTAGAGAGTGGAGAGTTGGCTGAGGACAGAGGGAAGTGGAGGAGTATTGTGGTCGAGGCAGGGTGTAAGCTTGGTGCCACTGGACCTCACCCCTTATAAAGGGAAGAGGAAGATGAGGAGGAGAAGGAGGAGAAATCCTTATCCGATAAATCTGAAACTTCTTATATTTGACCTATGACCCGATGTGAGTGAAGAATTAAATTGATGACGTTCATAACTCGTACCAAGAAACTATGTGAAATAATCGGGTGCATGGATGTTGCAGATATCGGGGCCATAATAGTTGCGTGTGAAAGTGAAAAATTAGAAAATTAAATATTTGATCTCGTGATTCAGTTTGAGATTTTTCTTCCCCTTTGATTTAAAATTAATTGGTCGTTTTCTTTTTTTTTTTTGAATGTCAGGCCACGAACTTTACCTTAAATTGCTTTTCCACCTAACACAAGCTCCAATGAGTGGTCAAAAGGTTCTGAGCGAGGTATACAATGGTCCAGAATATGCCGTTTTTATTGTCCGATGTATATAATCGGTGTTTCGTTCGTTTTGCAACGAATTACATCCTCATCCATATTGGAAGAGTTGGTTGCTTGGACCATCGTTGGCATCTCGTTGGGAGAACCCTTTGAACAGTCCTCAAACTCGATGGGGGTGGGGAATCAAATCCAGGAAACGGATCGTCACCTGCATCATGAGACACGGGAAGCACAACAAGTCGCTGTGCTCCACACGGAGCTGTAACGATGCCGACACAGACCCACAATGTCGTCCATCATTTATTCTTTTTATTTTTATTTTTTGAAAGTATTTGGGCCGAGTCTTTCATGAACCTGCTGGCCAGGTCTGAGGTTGAACTGGAGTCGATTTGCGCAGCAACTCAATTTTATTCCGACAATAACTCGCGAACTCCGCACAGAAGACACCAGAGGAAGGTTGGCGTCCATCAGCTAATGTCAGCAAATGGAACACCCAGTTTTAACGTCCATCCAATGGCCAACACAGTTCACGGTACAATACCCTGCGTGTGAAGCACAAATCCAACAGTTTACAGTCGGGTCAGAAATCAAACGCAGACATTGACAACTAAAAGGTAACACCATCGTGTGGGACCTGAAGGACATTATGTGTAGTACGAGTACATTGGGAAATCTTGTGGGGATGGGGGACGGCGGTGAGTTCACAGACACGGGCCCCCTTTTGGTGGTGGTCCACGGTAATACACTGTGCACATATATCACACGGACATTCATCATGATGTATATGGAGCGTTGTGCTACACAGTGCCAGGCGTGTGACCCACCTGTGCATAGGTGTCCCCTCGCGGTAGAAGCGGCACGTCGTACGCACTTGCGAAATGCTGACGAACCTGCTGCATATGCCCAAAACGCTCTCGTTTTCGCCATTTGGCTCTCCTGTTCTGGAACCAAACCTGTGGTGGGGATCATACGGTATGAGGGGTGGGGGAAGGATTTTGACATGGGATCGACACTTGTCGAAGCACTAGCTACCCATTCGTTACACCTTAACGAGGAGGTACGGTTACGAGGCACGAGCAGAACCCAACCTCGATACGTCGTTTACACAAGCTCTGTTTTTCACGGTTAACACTTTAATCATCTCGTCCACCATCATTTACGGGATAGCACAGGTAAGGGAGAGCGAGGGGACCGCGATCAGAGAAGCCCGTGTGAGAAGCGTGAACACAGCTCGTCCGGTTCGAAAATGCATCGAAACGTCAATCATTCGGTTACTTGATGCCACGAAAAGCAAACTTGGCGCAGCAGCGACCCGGACCGAGCCTCAGGCACATCAGGCTCCATGGGTCCTGGTCATGTAGTGCGAGGGCACGGGGTGCCTGTGGATCCAGAGAAAGCAAACAGTCCCGTATCGCGATCGAAACGATCCGGTTACCCATTAAAACGGGACTCTGACCGGGCACCGCGCCGCTCACTGTGCATGTTTTGTGATTTCTGCGCAATGGGGAAGAAATAACGTTCCGCGAGGACCGAGTGAGCGTTTGAACCCGGTTTGTAATGGACGTGAAACCGCTGAACTCGCGTCCCAACGTCGGGAACTACAGGAAAAAGAAGATTCCGCAGCTCCGGAGGTGATTAACATTTTTGGGACTCTGGACACCAAATATATTTTGGCCCAAAATGGCCAAAACAAACAGACAATTCTGTGCTGATTTTGTCCAGCGGCAAGGGAGCTTGCGTACAAGAGTTTGAATATTTTACGGGAATATATTTGGACAACGGGACTTCTTGTTTCGCTCAGTGAGAATCCAAGCGGCTCGGACATGGAGGAATCATTTGTTAATCGAAACGATAATTCGGCTTAAGAGTTTCAATTGAAAAAAAGGAACAATATTGGTCGATAAACACAAAACGAACCGTGGCCACGATCACTCATTGGATTTTCATAGATATACACAAAATGAACCTTGGTCACGGTCACTCATTGGCTTTTGGTTGATATACACAAAACAAATCGTGGCCACGGTCACTCATTGGCTTTTCATAGATTTACACAAA
The DNA here is from genome assembly GCF_056783735.1 of Eptatretus burgeri. NCBI lineage: Eukaryota > Metazoa > Chordata > Myxini > Myxiniformes > Myxinidae > Eptatretus > Eptatretus burgeri. Next base: position 1,211,564 of record NC_140965.1, read on the forward strand.
AGAAATCGTGGCCACGATCACTCATTGACTTTAGGTCGATGTACACAAAACTAACTTTGGTCATGGTCACTCATTGGTTTTTGGTTGATATACACAAAACAAATCGTGGCCATGGTCACTCATTTGCTTTTCATAAATATACACAAAATGAACCGTGGCCACGGTCACTCATTGGCTTTTCATAGATATACACAAAATGAACCGTGGCCACGGTCACTCATTGGCTTTTCATAGATATACACAAAACAAATCGTGGCCACGGTCACTCATTGACTTTAGGTCGATGTACACAAAACTAACCTTGATCACAGTCACTCATTGGCTTTTGGTCGATGTACACAAAACGAACCATGGCCATGATCACTCATTGGCTTTTCATAGATTTACACAAAACGAATCATGTCCATGGTCACTCATTGGCTTTTCATAGATAAACACAAAACTAACCTTGATCACGGTCACTCATTGACTTTTGGTCGATGTACACAAAACTAACCTTGGTCACTGTCACTCATTGGCTTTTGGTCGATCTCCACAAAACTAACCTTGGTCACCCTCAGTCATTGACTTTTGGTCGATACACACAAAACAAATCGTGGCCACGATCACTCATTGGCTTTTCATAGATATACACAAAATGAACCGTGGCCATGGTCACTCGTTGACTTTTGGTCGATATACACAAAACGAACCATGGCCATGGTCACTCATTGGCTTTGGTTGATATACACAAAACTAAACTTGGTCACGGTCACTCATTGGCTTTTGGTCGATCTCCACAAAACTAACCTTGGTCACCGTTAGTCATTGACTTTTGGTTGATACACACAAAACAAATCGTGGCCACGGTCACTCATTGGCTTTTGGTTGATATATACAAAACAAACCGTGGCCACTGTCACTCATTGGCTTTTGCTTGATATGTACAAAACGAACCATGGCCATGGTCACTGATTGGCTTTTGGTTGATGTACACAAAATGAACCGTGGCCATGGTCACTCATTGGCTTTTGTTCGATAAACACAAAACGAACCGTGGCCACGGTCACTCATTGACTTTTGTTAGATATACACAAAACAAACCGTGGTCACGATAAATCATTGGCTTTTGGTTGATGTACACAAAACGAACCGTGGCCACGGTCACTCATTGACTTTTGTTAGATATACACAAAACAAACCGTGGTCACGATCACTCATTGGCTTTTGTTCGATATACACAAAACAAACCGTGGTCATGATCACTCATTGGCTTTTGGTTGATATACACAAAACGAACCGTGGCCACTGTCACTCATTGGCTTTTGTTCGATATACACAAAACAAACCGTGGTCACGGTCAATCATTGGCTTTTGGTTGATGAACACAAAACGAACCGTGGCCACTGTCACTCATTGGCTTTTGGCATATCTTCCTTTATTATAAAATAATAAAAGCAAACTTGTCGACTCGTTTTGTGTTTTGTTTGTTCTCTCAAATGTGTGACCAAATATCCATTTATCCTCAAACGTTTGAATCCACAACAATATACTGTATCGGGTCATTCACATCCAAAACGGCATATCAGGGTCAAACTCAAAACGCCAAGTTTAAAAAACATCCGTTTGATTACAGGATTTAAAAATAAAAATAAAATAATAATCATAATAATAACAATTATTTGTATAATTGGTTAATTGCGAAGGTTCATGTCAGCGTCCTGAAGAACGCCATTTACTTATGGCGTCATTGTTGATCAATATTTGCTCTACACAGTTGGCCTATAGGGAACAATACGTGAATGTAGATGAAACCGCAAAGTCCTTCTCCCTCAGGGTTCCATTTTTAAAATTGTACTTTAATGATATTACTACCACTGATTCGAACGGCACTCGGTAGAGCGCATACCACCACCAGGCTGAACAGCTTACATTTGGTATCCCACCGATCGGACGGATCTGGATCGGGACCTGAACCTCCGATGTAATCGGCTTGTTCTTGTCACCTACCCAATTTATCAAACAAATTTCGTCCGAATCCGTCCATAAATTTTTGAGATAATCTGTTCACAAACAGACAGACAGACAGACAGACAGACGTGAAAACATAACCTCCACCCACATTCGGTGTAATAAATAATCATTAAACTTTGCACCAAATGTCCACAATAACTATTGATCTTGAATAGCATGAGGGTTGATCAGTAAGTCTATGGCCGACAACGTACAACCATGATGCAAACAAAGTAAGGTGACTGTTTAGTTCTTATATCGCAACGATGCAATGATTTTATTTAATTTGCCCCCCCCCCCCAAACAAAAAACTTGTATAAGTACGTAACACCAAGGGTTTAAATAAGTCCATCAAGGTAGACTTTTTAAAGAAAGTCCTGAATTACGATGTAATGTGTAATTGTCCGCAGCTATTTAATGTACAATATCGTTGTACACGGTTATCCTGAATGTCGATGTAATGGGTAATTGTCCGCACCTGTTTGATGATGTACAAGAGCGTTGTACACGGTTAGATGTGTCATCATGATCAGAAGCTCCGTTTGACATTAACGAGCGTATTCTCTTTGATGCATGTTCACTTTATGGGTTGGTTTATTGGTCCAAAAAACACAAACTACGATTTTTAGTGTGTGTGTGTGTGTGTGTGTGTGTGTGTGTGTGTGTGTGTGTGTGTGTGTGTGTGTGTGTGTGTGTGTGTGTGTGTGTGTGTGTGTGTGTGTGTGTGTGTGTGTGTGTGTGTGTGTGTGTGTGTGTGTGTGTGTGTGTGTGTGTGTGTGTGTGTGTGTGTGTGTGTGTGTGTGTGTGTGTGTGTGTGTGTGTGTGTGTGTGTGTGTGTGTGTGTGTGTGTGTGTGTGTGTGTGTATATGTGTGTGTGTGTGTGTGTGTGTGTGTATATATGTGTGTGTGTGTGTGTGTGTGTATATATATACGTGTGTGTGTGTGTGTGTGTGTGTGTGTGTGTGTGTGTGTGTGTGTGTGTGTGTGTGTGTGTGTGTGTGTGTGTGTGTGTGTGTGTGTGTGTGTGTGTGTGTATATATATGTGTGTGTGTGTGTGTGTGTGTGTGTGTGTGTGTGTGTGTGTGTGTGTGTGTGTGTGTGTGTGTGTGTGTATATATGTGTGTGTGTGTGTGTGTGTGTGTGTGTGTGTGTGTGTGTGTGTGTGTGTGTGTGTGTGTGTGTGTGTGTGACATCATTTTTCTCAGATAGCTGAACTAAAACTTTCAGACATTCATCAGTGAGAGCCAGGGAGTGCTTTCGGTTCAAAAAAAATTTGAGTATTTTGAAAATTTTTTTTTATTATTTTGCATTTGTATTTGTAATCGCTCTTTTGTCCTCCAACCTTTGTCGTGATGTTACAGGTAATAGTAAATGAACCCTGACCCCATCCCTCAGGTGCAGGGAAGTGGTTTAGGCCCCCACAAAGAAATTGAACAAAAACAAAATTTGATTTCTTCAAAATGGCAACAGGATGAGAACAGCACTGGAAACACCAGGTATCCTTGATCGCATCAGGGAACGCCGGGTATCCCTGGTCGCATCGGGGATTGCCGGGTATCCCTGGTCGCATCGGGGAATGCTGGGTATCCCTGCTCGCACCGGGAACGCCGGGTATCCCTGGTCGCATTGGGCAACGTTGGGTACTGCTGGTCGACATAAGTAAAACTATTTAAAAAATCATAATAATAAAACATCCGGTAATTTCCCTACAGGCGTTTTATATTCATCTTTCATCCCTTCATTGGCACAATGGATGATAAAGACGTTTCCGACACAATCGGTAAGTACTTGCTAAACATGTTAAAGATGGGTACGACACGATCAGTAAGTACTTGGATAGGCCGCAATTTCCACGTTATAGATGTGTACAACACGATCGGTAAGTACTTGGCTCGGCCGCAGTTTCCATGTTAAAGATATGTACAACACGATCGGTAAGTACTTGGATAGGCCGCAATTTCCATGTTAAAGATGTGCACGACACGATCGGTAAGTACATGGCTAACCACGTTAAAGATGTGTACAACACGATCGGTAAGTACTTGGCTTATCACGTTATAGATGTGTACAACACGATCGGTAAGTACTTGGCTCGGCCGCAGTTTCCACGTTATAGATGTGTACAACACGATTAGTAAGTACTTGGACAGGCCGCAGTTTCCATGTTAAAGATGTGCACGACACGATCGGTAAGTACTTGGATAGGCCTCAGTTTCCATGTTAAAGATGTGTACAACACGATCGGTAAGTACTTGGCTCGGCCGCAGTTTCCATGTTAAAGATGTGTACAACACGATTGGTAAGTACTTGGATAGGCCGCAGTTTCCATGTTAAAGATGTGCACGACACGATCGGTAAGTACATGGCTAACCACGTTAAAGATGTGTACAACACGATCGGTAAGTACTTGGCTTATCACGTTATAGATGTGTACAACACGATCGGTAAGTACTTGGATAGGCCGCAATTTCCATGTTAAAGATGTGCACGACACGATCGGTAAGTACATGGCTAACCACGTTAAAGATGTGTACAACACGATCGGTAAGTACTTGGCTTATCACGTTATAGATGTGTACAACACGATCGGTAAGTACTTGGCTTATCACGTTATAGATGTGTACAACACGATCGGTAAGTACTTGGCTCGGCCGCAGTTTCCACGTTATAGATGTGTACAACACGATTAGTAAGTACTTGGACAGGCCGCAGTTTCCATGTTAAAGATGTGCACGACACGATCGGTAAGTACTTGGATAGGCCTCAGTTTCCATGTTAAAGATGTGTACAACACGATCGGTAAGTACTTGGCTCGGCCGCAGTTTCCATGTTAAAGATGTGTACAACACGATCGGTAAGTACTTGGATAGGCCGCAGTTTCCATGTTAAAGATGTGCACGACACGATCGGTAAGTACATGGCTAACCACGTTAAAGATGTGTACAACACGATCGGTAAGTACTTGGCTTATCACGTTATAGATGTGTACAACACGATCGGTAAGTACTTGGCTCGGCCGCAGTTTCCACGTTATAGATGTGTACAACACGATTAGTAAGTACTTGGACAGGCCTCAGTTTCCACGTTATAGATGTGTACAACACGATCGGTAAGTACTTGGCTCGGCCGCAGTTTCCATGTTAAAGATGTGTACAACACGATCGGTAAGTACTTGGATAGGCCGCAGTTTCCATGTTAAAGATGTGTACAACATGATCGGTAAGTACTTGGCTCGCCCTCAGTTTCCACGTTATAGATGTATACAACACGATCGGTAAGTACTTGGCTCGCCCTCAGTTTCCACGTTATAGATGTGTACAACACGATCGGTTAGTACTTGGCTCGCCCTCAGTTTCCACGTTATAGATGTGTACAACACGATCGGTAAGTACTTGGCTCGCCCTCAGTTTCCACGTTATAGATGTGTACAACACGATCGGTAAGTACTTGGCTCGCCCTCAGTTTCCATGTTAAAGATGTGTACAACACGATCGGTAAGTACTTGGCTCGCCCTCAGTTTCCACGTTATAGATGTGCACGACATGATCGGTAAGTACTTGGCTCGGCCGCAGTTTCCATGTTAAAGATGTGCACGACACGATCGGTAAGTACTTGGATAGGCCGCAGTTTCCACGTTATAGATGTGTACAACACGATCGGTAAGTACTTGGCTCGCCCTCAGTTTCCATGTTTAAGATGTGCACGACACGATCAGTAAGTACTTGGCTCGGCCGCAGTTTCCACGTTAAAGATGTGCACGACACGATCGGTAAGTACTTGGATAGGCCGCAGTTTCCACGTTAAAGATGTGCACGACACGATCGGTAAGTACTTGGACAGGCCGCAGTTTCCATGTTAAAGATGTGCACGACACGATCGGTAAGTACTTGGCTCGGCCGCAGTTTCCATGTTAAAGATGTGCACGACACGATCGGTAAGTACTTGGATAGGCCGCAGTTTCCACGTTATAGATGTGTACAACACGATCGGTAAGTACTTGGCTCGCCCTCAGTTTCCATGTTTAAGATGTGCACGACACGATCAGTAAGTACTTGGCTCGGCCGCAGTTTCCACGTTAAAGATGTGCACGACACGATCGGTAAGTACTTGGATAGGCCGCAGTTTCCACGTTAAAGATGTGCACGACACGATCGGTAAGTACTTGGATAGGCCGCAGTTTCCATGTTAAAGACTTGTACAACACGATCGGGAAGTACTTGGATAGGCCGCAGTTTCCACGTTAAAGATGTGCACGACACGATCGGTAAGTACTTGGATAGGCCGCAGTTTCCACGTTAAAGATGTGCACGACACGATCGGTAAGTACTTGGATAGGCCGCAGTTTCCATGTTAAAGACTTGTACAACACGATCGGGAAGTACTTGGATAGGCCGCAGTTTCCACGTTAAAGATGTGCACGACACGATCGGTAAGTACTTGGACAGGCCGCAGTTTCCATGTTAAAGATGTGCACGACACGATCGGTAAGTACTTGGCTCGGCCGCAGTTTCCATGTTAAAGATGTGTACGACACGATCGGTAAGTACTTGGACAGGCCGCAGTTTCCACGTTAAAGATGTGTACGACACGATCGGTAAGTACTTGGACAGGCCGCAGTTTCCATGTTAAAGATGTGCATGACACGATCAGTAAGTACTTGGACAGGCCTCAATTTCCACATTATAGATGTGCACAACACGATCGGTAAGTAATTGGATAGGCCGCAGTTTCCATGTTAAAGATGTGTACGACACGATCGGTAAGTACTTGGACAGGCCTCAGTTTCCATGTTAAAGATGTGCACAACACGATCAGTAAGTACTTGGCTCGGCCGCAGTTTCCATGTTAAAGATGTGTACGACACGATCAGTAAGTACTTGGACAGGCCTCAGTTTCCATGTTAAAGATGTGCACAACACGATCGGTAAGTAATTGGATAGGCCGCAGTTTCCATGTTAAAGATGTGTACGACACGATCGGTAAGTACTTGGACAGGCCTCAGTTTCCATGTTAAAGATGTGCACAACACGATCGGTAAGTAATTGGATAGGCCGCAGTTTCCATGTTAAAGATGTGTACGACACGATCGGTAAGTACTTGGACAGGCCTCAGTTTCCATGTTAAAGATGTGCACAACACGATCAGTAAGTACTTGGATAGGCTGCAGTTTCCATGTTAAAGATGTGTACGACACGATCAGTAAGTACTTGGACAGGCCTCAGTTTCCATGTTAAAGATGTGCACAACACGATCAGTAAGTACTTGGATAGGCCGCAGTTTCCATGTTAAAGATGTGCACAACACGATCAGTAAGTACTTGGACAGGCCTCAGTTTCCATGTTAAAGATGTGCACAACACGATCGGTAAGTACTTGGACAGGCCTCAGTTTCCACATTATAGATGTGCACAACACGATCAGTAAGTACTTGGATAGGCCGCAGTTTCCATGTTAAAGATGTGTACGACACGATCAGTAAGTACTTGGACAGGCCTCAGTTTCCATGTTAAAGATGTGCACAACACGATCGGTAAGTAATTGGATAGGCCGCAGTTTCCATGTTAAAGATGTGTACGACACGATCGGTAAGTACTTGGACAGGCCTCAGTTTCCATGTTAAAGATGTGCACAACACGATCAGTAAGTACTTGGATAGGCTGCAGTTTCCATGTTAAAGATGTGTACGACACGATCAGTAAGTACTTGGACAGGCCTCAGTTTCCATGTTAAAGATGTGCACAACACGATCAGTAAGTACTTGGATAGGCCGCAGTTTCCATGTTAAAGATGTGCACAACACGATCAGTAAGTACTTGGACAGGCCTCAGTTTCCATGTTAAAGATGTGCACAACACGATCGGTAAGTACTTGGACAGGCCTCAGTTTCCACATTATAGATGTGCACAACACGATCGGTAAGTACTTGGATAGGCCGCAGTTTCCATGTTAAAGATGTGCACAACACGATCAGTAAGTACTTGGATAGGCCGCAGTTTCCATGTTAAAGATGTGCACAACACGATCAGTAAGTACTTGGATAGGCCGCAGTTTCCATGTTAAAGATGTGCACAACACGATCAGTAAGTACTTGGACAGGCCGGAGTTTCCATGTTAAAGACTTGTACAACACGATCGGGAAGTACTTGGCTCGGCCGCAGTTTTCACGTCAAAAGTGGATGTCCACATACCTTTTTCTGCATACCCGGTGACCCGACCTTCCTGCCGATAACGGGTTTAATTAACACACAGCAAGTTAACGTTTACTACATACTAAGTAAGCCTACCGCCGTGTTGATAACGGGTTTAATTAACACACAGCAAGTTAATGTTTACTTCATACTAAGTAAGCCTACCGCCGTGTTGATAACGGGTTTAATTAACACACAGCAAGTTAAAGTTTACTACATCCTGAGTGAGCCTACCACCGTGTCGAGAACAGGTTTAATTGACACAACAAATTAACGTTGACTACATACGAAGTGAGCCGACCGTCATTTTGATCACGGGTTTAATTGACACACAGCAAGTTAACGTTTACTACATACTAGGTAAGTCTCCCGTCGTGTCAGTAACGGGTTTAATTAACACACAGCACGTTAACTGCGTACTAGGACAGCCTCCAGTCGTGTCAGTAAGGGGTTTAATTAACACACAGCAAGTTAACGTTTTCTACATACGAGGTGAACTTACCGTCGTGTCGGTAACTGGTTTAATAAACACACAGCAAGTTAACGTTTACTACAAACTGGGTGAGACTCCCGTCGTGTCGGTAACGCATTTAATGAACACACAGCAAGTTAATGTTTACTACATACTTGGTGAGCCGACCGTCGTGTCAGTAACGGGTTTAATTAACACACAGCAAGTTAACGTTTACTCCATACAAGGTGAGCTGTCCATCGTCCTGTTGGTAACGGGTTTACTTGACACACAGAAAGTTAACATTTACTCCATACAAGGTGAGCTGTCCATCGTCGTGTTGGTAACGGGTTTACTTGACACACAGAAAGTTAACATTTACTCCATACAAGGTGAGCTGTCCATCGTCGTGTTGGTAACGGGTTTACTTGACACACAGCAAGTTAACGTTTACTACATACAAGGTGAGCTGAACGTCATGTCGGTAACAGGTTTAATTAACACACAGCAAGTTAATGTTTACTTCATACTAGGTGAGCTGACCGTCGTGTCGGTAACGGGTTTAATTAACACACATCAAGTTAACGTTTGCTTCATACTAGGTGAGCCGACTGTCGTCGTGTCGGTAACGGGTTTAATGAACACACAGCAATTTAACGTTTACCACATACTAGGTGAGCCGACCGTCGTGTCGGTAATGGGTTTAATTAACAAACAGCAAGTTAACATTTACAACATACTAGGTAAGCCTCCAGTCGTGTCAGTAAGGGGTTTAATTAACACACAGCAAGTTAAAGTTTTCTTCATACGAGGTGAATCTACCGTCGTGTCGGTAACTGCTTTAATAAACACACAGCAAGTTAACGTTTACTACAAACTGGTGAGCTGTCCATCGTCGTGTTGGTAACGGGTTTAATTAACACAGCAAGTTACCGTTTACTCCATACTCGGTGAGCTGTCCATCGTCGTGTTGGTAACAGGTTTACTTAACACACAATAAGTTAACGTTTACTACATACTAGGTGAGCTGAACGTCATGTCGGTAACGGGTTTAATTAACACACAGCAAGTTAATATTTACTTCATACTAGGTGAGCTGACCGTCGTGTCGGTAACGGGTTTAATTAACACACAGCAAGTTAACGTTTACTTTTTACTAGGTTAGGGTAAGGGGATGTAAAATATTTCACAAACATATTACATGTCTCTGTTTGAATCTCAATGAGGATGTAAAATGAACTGCAAAACCTCGTCTCCAAAGGCAGTCGCCGACTGGGAATTCTCTATCGTGCAAAGTCCTTCCTCGGCCCATCTGAACTCCTGACCACGTACAAAGTTTTTGTCCGCAGCCTGATGGAGTACTGCTCTCCCCTCTAGGCTGGTGCTCCTGCTTCTCATCTTTCTCGGCTTTACGCTGTGGAAACCAAGGCGTTTCGGATCATTTGCATCTCCCGCAATGAGGCTGAGTCTTTGAGCTTCTCACTCTCTCACTGCAGACAGGTCAGTGGTGTTTCTGTCTTCTACCATCTCCTCTCCAGCCTCGCCCCCCCTGCTGTCTCTGTGATTTGTCCCCACCACGTTTCTGCAGGTCACTCATGGTCCGCCAATAACCACCTTCTGGTAAAACTACCAAAATCACGAATCACTGGTCACCTTCACTCTTTCATTCCTCTTTTTTCCTCCTTCTATGGAACAAACTTCCTCACTGTGTTTAATCCAATTCCTTCCTCCAGGTCTTCAAAACAGCTGTTCACCATCACCTCTTATCATCCCCCTTCCAAATCCTCGATCTTTTCTACCCCCGATAATCCACCCAAGCCCACCTCCTTCAAATTCCCTGCTTTCCTTCCTGAAAGTCCCTGTAATGTCCATCTTGAATACCCCACATTCCCCACCCCATCCCTCTCCCTTCCACAGATCTCTTAATGTCTCTGTTCCCCACTGTTTTGTCCTTCCCTCTCCCACCCCTCTTGCTTCATCCCCCCCGCCCCCCCCTTGCTGTGCGTTTTGTGTTATCTCTCATATGAGCCTCGACAAGGTATACAAAAAAAAGAAAAAACGAAAAGTGGATCTTTTATGTGTTGTTCTTGTTCTTCTTGTTGGTTGTGGTGGTGGTGGTGGTGGTGGTAGTGGTAGTGGTGGTGCTGGAGGTGGTGGTTGTGTTTGCTCATTCCATGTTCTTTAATATATTTTTCTGTTGTTTTGAGAAATATTATTACACACGATGTAATTTTGTTTGCTTGTCCCGTGTCTTTTCTGGGGGTTCCTCCCGTCACACAATAATAAATATAACCCGTGGAACCGTCACATGAAGCTCCCATTGCCGCTACTTCTTGTTCTACATTGGAAAGACGGTTTAAAACAAGATCTTGTCCATTAAACGGACACAAACTTTTGTCCCAAATAAATTAATCACTGTCCTTGTAACGGTACCATTGATTATAATTAAACTACGACAGCAGGAACCGGAAAAGCTGGAGGTCGTAGACATGGATACACCAGTGTGTTTTTGTGTACACATTTTAGTAAATGTGTACACACACACACACACACACACACACACACACACACACACACACACACACACACACACACACACACACACACACACTGGTGTATCACGTTAGTAATGGATGTATGAGTTGTGCTGTTTGTTTGTACGTTTTTTGTTCTCCCTACCTCTTGATGATGATTTTCTTCACATTTATATTCGATCATTGTCCAACACTCACTCACCACTCTATCCCTTTAGTGCTGAAGTGTGTACGGGTTAGTTACGGAGGTTATTATTTCACTATTTGTTGAACCATTCGGTCCAACAGTTACGTCGATACTTCGACATTGTAACCCCAACCCCCCACTATCCCCCACTACCCCTTCATGTTCCTGCTGCAGGACACACTTTCCAAAAGGAAGCAAAACTTGCACAAAACGCACCGTGATGAGTGCACATGGAAACCTGGACAAATTCATTAGCGGTTTGTATGTCCACAGAGAGCTACACGGGCGGACATTCCAGTGGAATTGGGGATGAGGAATGTTCCCATTAATTAGCAAGAGAATGAACGAAGAATGAAGAACGAACCAGTGTTTTGGAAACTGCTCGTGGCTTTCCTTGCCTGGCTCGGTTTGTGCTCCAACGTGCTGAGGAAGCGTCGTTTTCACGTGTCGCCAAACACAGCACAGTGACGAAGGAATATAGTGTGGTGTACGAATATAGTGTGGTGGAGGAATATAGTGTGGCGGAGGAATATAGTGTGATGTACGAATATAGTGTGACGGAGGAATATAGTGTTGTGGAGGAATATAGTGTGACGTACGAATATAGTGTGACGGAGGAATATAGTGTGACGGAGGAATATCGTGTGACGGAGGAATATCGTGTGACGGAGGAATATAGTGTGGCGGAGGAATATAGTGTGATGTACGAATATAGTGTGACGGAGGAATATAGTGACGGAGGAATATAGTGACGGAGGAATATAGTGTGACGGAGGAATATAGTGTGACGGAGGAATATAGTGTGATGGAGGAATATAGTGTGACGTACGAATATAGTGTGACGGAGGAATATAGTGTGATGGAGGAATATAGTGTGACGGAGGAATATAGTGTGACGGAGGAATATAGTGTGGTGGAGGAATATAGTGTGGTGGAGGAATATATAGTTGGCGTACGAATATAGTGTGACGGAGGAATATAGTGTGACGGAGGAATATAGTGTGGCGGAGGAATATAGTGTGGCGGAGGAATATAGTGTGGCAGAGGAATATAGTGTGGCGGAGGAATATAGTGTGACGGAGGAATATAGTGTGGCGGAGGAATATAGTGTGGCGGAGGAATATAGTGTGGTGGAGGAATATAGTGTGGCGTACGAATATAGTGTGACGGAGGAATATAGTGTGACGGAGGAATATAGTGTGACGGAGGAATATAGTGTGGCGGAGGAATATAGTGTGGCGGAGGAATATAGTGTGGCGGAGGAATATAGTGTGGTGGAGGAATATAGTGTGACGGAGGAATATAGTGTGGTGTACGAATATAGTGTGACGGAAGAATATAGTGTGGTGGAGGAATATAGTGTGGTGGAGGAATATAATGTGATGTACGAATATAGTGTGACGGAGGAATATAGTGTGACGTACGAATATAGTGTGGTGGAGGAATATAGTGTGATGTATGAATATAGTGTGACGGAGGAATATAGTGTGACGGAGGAATATAGTGTGACGGAGGAATATAGTTTGACGGAGGAATATAGTGTGACGGAGGAATATAGTGTGACGGAGGAATATAGTGT
>NC_140965.1:1229493-1294493 GCF_056783735.1 Eptatretus burgeri
TATTCACGTTCCACAAACACCGTTATGAAACACGGATGTTTTACGATGTACTGTTACACAATAGAGGATCGCTCGATAAGGAGAGCCACCCACCACATTAATTCCTTACGTGAGGCTAATTTAAGGCACCTTTCTTTAACTTGCATTTTGGACACCCAATTTTTATTGACCATCTATTTCCGACTTGACGCTGCTGAAAATATTTGATTTCTGGACATTCACGGAGTGCGTTTTACGACGCGCATGGATGGTACACGCGGTGGTTGTCACAAAGCATTCCCAGGACTAACTGGACTATCCCCTCCCGAATCACATCGGCTCAAGAGTTAAACGAGTTAACCTCGGGTTGTCCAGGGCAGTACTCGAGGCTGCAACAATCAAATTTTTTTTTAAAAAAACGAACGCGCGTGTCCGCTGGCACGTCTTAGTGCTTGTGGTTTGCTGGGTACCTGTGGCAGAATCTATCAGTTTAACAGGTAGATAAATAATGGCTTCCCAGAACGGTACGCATTGGTCGGTGGACAGACGGGCACAGCACATCCGACCTTGCACAGTTGAGCTTCACCGCTTTGAGGATCTGAAGAAGAGACTAGAGAGTCTGAAGCATCTCCCTCGATGTTGCTTGAGAGGCGCACGGGATGTCCTGGAAGTCCTGAGGATTATAAACAACTCCTGCCTGTGTAAAGAGTACTTTCGGAGCTTGTTCAACTCTGCTCCGGCAGCGCAACTGGCTCTTCCTCCCCACCAGCACCGATAATAAAGGCAGTGAAGCCTCAGACGATGGAGCCGCCCAACCTCTCCCCAACAGGGAGGCGCCTCCCCAGACCCGCAGAAGCCCTGCCCAAGCCGAGGGCAGTGCCGGCAGCTTCGGTCGGCCCTCGCTCTGACATTGCCTCCAGTATATCACATATTTAGTGATGCTCACCGGGTGAGGTTCTAACTTTTCACTCACTTGAGTTGCGCACTGTGTGGCTGCGCACTGTGTGGCTGTGCACTGTGGCCCACCATGGTGTGTTTTCATGTGTGTCAGGCAGCGAGCCTCCCTGTGACTCTTGAGCGTGACTATACCATGTGTGTCCAAGTTATGTATACCCTGCGTGGGACAGTAAAGAAGCTAACCACGTATATCTCAACAGGCTAACGACAAGCGCAGCCCGAGGCTGAATAAGAGTGAAAACTGATCATGCATCCGATACTCGGACTGACTGCAAAGTCTGCATGCTTTATCACCACGAGGAGTGTCCAAGGCCTAATGAATTCCATAATTGTGAGTCTGTAGACAGTGTGGACTTGTTCATGGTGACAGCTACTTTTGCTTGAAGCATGTAACCACCAGGTCATCAATGTCCTCAGGGAAGCACAGATGGGAGAGCCGGATTAACGCCTCTTCGACAAGTCAGAAGACTCCATAATAAAGAATGATGTTGTTGCAGCAGCCTGCTTGGTAGATGTCAACATCCTCTCTATCATATACAGTGTGGTTGCCATTGTCTGAAAAACTCCTTGTAAAGACTACATGGACAAGTTATGCCTGACACCGTACACTGCTCCTGTTGTGCCGTTTACATATTGATGGGATGTTGGAGATGTCACCATCACAGTCATATCTGTGGGATCTTTCTTTTCAGACCCAATGCCGGCTGACCATGTGATTTCTTCGAAGATGCCTGTTTATGGTCTTTGTCTGCTGTTTTTGTGCATCCGTTGTGGTTTATTTTTTTATTTTTTTATCCGCTTGCCAATATTTGAGTTTATCCTTATAGGACACTATGATTTGAATGACTGACGTTCATTCAATCCTTAGAAGAATGGCTCGGTTGCACAACCTCACCGGTCTTGGTTTGAAGTTACATCCATTAAAGACGAGCTCATATACACTACACACGGACAGAGTGGGTTTGAGCATGCCTTGTCCAAAAGAGGAGACGTTAACAAGTTGGTTGTCCTGTATGCATGAGGTTGCGCTCATTAATGATCTGTATATTGTTTTTTACATTATTTACGATCATCAATGTACTATGTTGTTTCCAGAGCACCAGTGCTACCGAAGCAGTCTTCTGACAGATTATGCTGGATGGCTTGCAATCGTCCTCCCAGTAGCCATTCAGGGTAAGAATTTCTCATTTGGTCAGGGTGATGGCGATAACTCACCTACTCCTCGTGAAAGACACCGTGAGATGTTTAACGGATGGTGCACATCCTGCATATGAAACACGAGGATGACAGTTTATATAGCTGGGTCAACATTAGAACCCAGGCTAGAAAACTCAGAGGTGACTGCGTACCTCTTAGTTATCCTGGCAGCCCCATCAAGGCTAAAGGTAGGTCTTTATGCAGGGTGGTGATTTGATTCAAACGTGCTGGGAATGCAGGTTCAAATCCCAGATACTGCATGTATTTATCCATTGTCTACTAATATCCTTGTAATTATTGTTAAAATGGCTCCGATATCTTCGATGTCTTTTCTGCACACGTTCCACTAAAAGCTTGATATCAATGTATCAAACACCATCATAATCATGTGCATGACCTGATATGCATGTGATGATACGATACAGAGTTGTCAAATGGGAAGATAATTCAAACATGAGAAAAGTGGAGTGAACTATCCAACAGGATGGTACAGAGGTCGCACACCTATCTGTGTACTGTCTGCAGGCTGGAATTGATATCCGATTCTGACTATAAACTGTTGTTTTGTTGTTTCACAGACAGGGCGTTGCATCACCAAGTGCGTCGCCCCCTTGACGGGATAATAAGTCGGGTGGCCTGTCTGCAAGCATTCGTTGGTGGATGTTAAAGATCCCGTGGTGTCTTTCATGAAGAGAGACGAGTTCTTTCCGGCATCCTGAGAAAAATTCAAATTCCTGCCCAAATCACCATTGGTCGAACATCAGGCTTGGCCAGCTGATTCGTGAAAGCCTTAGGTCTAAAACATTCCCCAACTGACCCTACAAAATTGAGACCATTAAAGTGATACGACTTTTTTTTAAGTAAAATGACCATGGATCTCACCGATGGTCAGGACAAAGGTTCACCATCACCTCCTTCACTGGCTCGGTGAAGTTACACTCAAAGTTCGTACATGCAAGTGCAAAGATAATGGATCAATTGTTTGAATAACCAGTAACCCATTCCCTCCCTAAAAATATATTCCATGCTGACAATTGTTCCAGAATCCGTCTCTTTCACGGCCATGCTCTTTCCAGAGCTCCTTTTCTGCTGAAGCAGACCTGGTAGACAGAGATGGTATACCATTGCTCTGCCCAGCAGTAGGCAGGGCAGGAATTGCAATTTGGACGAGGTATAGCAACAAAATGATCTTCTATAGCAAGAAAATGGTCTTCTATTCTCAAAAAGATTATTGGCGTCTGTAACGTCCACTAGCAAATGTTATATCAGACAAAATACCCGGCTTCACGTCTCTCCGAAGAATGGCGTACGCATTGATGCAATCAACTCCGAGCCTGCAAAGCAACTCGATGACATATTGTTGGTCGGGAATCAAACTCACACGAGGAAGCTGAAAGGTGAGTCCGCTACCAGTGGGGCGATTGAAAAGTCGCGTGAGATACAATTCCACAACACACGGGTTAAAAATATAAGTGGTTTGAAGATAAATAAATAATACATTTACATATTTTGAAAAAATGTGATGTAAATAAATATATATATATATGTATATATATATATATATATATATATATATATATATATATATATATATATATATATATATGTAATGAAAAGTTCAAAAACTAAAAGAAAACTTGACGTGTAATCTTGTGGACCATTGCGAGTCATTCAGATAACTTTGTGAATATCCAACATGCCGCATGAGCTATCCTGCCAACCCCCCAAAATGATTTTCTTTGAGGATAAATAATTATGATAGCATGATGTTGTTGCATGGATGATAATTATGTTGTGAGACATTTTGTGCCACAATTTTCATGAAGGTTAATTCAGACAACAAATGATATTTCATAATTCATGAAGCTGTTCTTGCACACAAGTATTAACATGCCTTAATAACTCCTCGACAACACGAACATGCCTAAATAACTCCTCGAGAACACGAACATGCTTTAATAACTCCTCGATAGTGAATACTAACATACCTTCATAACTCCTCGATAATGAATACTAAAACAACTTAATAACTCCTCGATAGTGAATACTAACATACCTTCATAACTCCTCGATAATGAATACTAACATACCTTAATAACTCCTCCATAGTGAATACTAACATACCTTAATAACTCCTCGATAATGAATACTAACATACCATCATAACTCCTCGATAATGAATACTAACATACCTTAATAACTCCTCGATAGTGAATACTAACATGCCTTAATAACTCCTTGATAGTGAATACTAACATGCTTTAATAACTCCTCCATAGTGAATACTAACATGCCTTAATAACTCCTCCATAGTGAATACTAACATGCCTTAATAACTCCTTGATAGTGACAACAAACATGCCTTAATAACTCCTCGATAGTGAATATTAACCAGCCTTAATAACTCCTTGATAGTGAATACTAACATACCTTCATAACTCCTCTATAATGAATACTAACGTACCTTCATAACTCCTCCATAATGAATACTAACATACCTTAATAACTCCTCGATAGTGAATACTAACATACCTTAATAACTCCTCGATAGTGAATACTAACATGCCTTAATAACTCCTTGATAGTGAATACTAACATGCTTTAATAACTCCTCCATAGTGAATACTAACATGCTTTAATAACTCCTCCATAGTGAACACTAACTTGCCTTAATAACTCCTTGATAGTGAATACTAACATGCTTTAATAACTCCTCCATAATGAATACCAACATGCCTTAATAACTCCTTGATGGTGAATACGAACACGCTTTAATAACTCCTCGATAATGAATACTAACATACCT
Organism: Eptatretus burgeri; assembly: GCF_056783735.1. NCBI lineage: Eukaryota > Metazoa > Chordata > Myxini > Myxiniformes > Myxinidae > Eptatretus > Eptatretus burgeri. The sequence goes on from NC_140965.1 coordinate 1,234,433, forward strand.
TAATAACTCCTCAATAATGAATACTAACATACCTTAATAACTCCTCGATAGTGAATAGTAACATGCCTGAATAACTCCTCGAGAACACAAACATGCCTGAATAACTCCTCGAGAACACGAACATGCTTTAATAACTCCTCAATAGTGAATACTAACATACCTTCATAACTCCTCGAAAATGAATACTAACATACCTTAATAACTCCTCGATAATGAATACTAACATACCTTAATAACTTCTCGAATGAATACTAACATACCTTCATAACTCCTCGATAATGAATACCAACATACCTTCATAACTCCTTGATAGTGAATACTAACATGCTTTAATAACTCCTCCATAATGAATACTAACATGCTTTAATAACTCCTCGATAGTGAATACTAACATACCTTCATAACTCCTCGATAGTGAATACTAACATACCTTCATAACTCCTCAATAATGAATACTAACGTACCTTCATAACTCCTCCATAATGAATACTAACATACCTTAATAACTCCTCGATAGTGAATACTAACATACCTTAATAACTCCTCGATAGTGAATACTAACATGCCTTAATAACTCCTTGATAGTGAATACTAACATGCTTTAATAACTCCTCCATAGTGAATACTAACATGCCTTAATAACTCCTTGATAGTGAACACTAACATGCTTTAATAACTCCTCCATAGTGAACACTAACTTGCCTTAAAAACTCCTTGATAGTGAATACTAACATGCCTTAACTCCTTGATAGTGAATGCTAACATGCTTTAATAACTCCTTGATAGTGAATACTAACATGCCTTAATAACTCCTCGATAGTGAATACTAACATGCCTTAATAACTCCTCGATAATGAATACTCACATGCCTTAATAACCCCTTGATAGTGAATACTAACATACCTTCATAACACCTCGATAATGAATACTAACATACCTTAATAACTCCTCCATAGTGAATATTAACATACCTTAATAACTCCTCCATAATCAATACTAACATACCTTAATAACTCCTTGATAGTGAATACTAACATGCCTTACTAACTCCTCGATAGTGAATACTAACATACCTTAATAATTCCTCCATAGTGAATATTAACATACCTTAATACCTCCTCCATAGTGAATACTAACATACCTCAATAACTCCTTGATAGTGAATACTAACATGCCTTTATAACTCCTCGATAGTGAATACTAACATTCCTTCATAACTCCTCGATAATGAATATTAACATACCTTAATAACTCCTCCATAGTGAATATTAGCATACCTTAATAACTCCTCCATAATGAATACTAACATACCTTAATAACTCCTTGATAGTGAATACTAATATGCCTTAATAACTCCTCGAGAATACTTACATGCCTTAACTCCTTGATAGTGAATACTTACATGCCTTAATAACTCCTTGATGGTGAATACTGACATGCGTTAATAACTCCTCCATAGTGAATACTATTCTCCAAACAAACAGTTTGTATCATTAACATCCACATTCCTTTCCATCCTTTCCTTCCTTCCATAGAAGTGCTGCTTCATCAGGATCCTTCCTGAATTGTCGTTGTATGGGTTTGACCTCCAATGTGGTCACGCTGCGACCTTCTTCTCCACCCCCACCCCTTATCCTGTCTGCACTTCCTTCCCTGCAATCTGCTACCCTCTCCTCCATCTTCAAGAAAGGAGAGGTATCGTACAATTACCAGGTACGTCATGCTGTACACAGCTTGTCATTAGAGCTGCTTGCGTACCTACGATGCACACCTCTCGACGCACGCAATTATACTTGATGTACGTTGCACCTTGTAATGCCATGCTTGCACATTGCTATGTGATTTATTGATACATGGTACAAACAAACGTGTGATTTAACGACGTCATACGTTGTTAAAACGCACACCGTGTGAACACTGCTTTTTTTTAACCACTTCTTGCAAGTCAAATGTGTTACTTGTACCCGCAAGGGCCATATCGTTAAAGACACCGAGGAACCTTTCATATATATGTGGGTTCCGCAGATTGGAAACGACCTGAAGCGTCAGACGTCGATGTTCATGAAATTGTTGGGACATTGGGCACTTACAAACACCTGGATTGAGCTCAAACAAATGAACAGCGTAATGCTTTTTAACATTCAATTTGTATGAATAATATATACAGCATTCTTACCGAGGCACAAAACCCTCCCAAGGCACTAACTGCGTATCGTGCTGGCTCCATTGCACATTTATTGTTGCTTGTACGAGTTCCTGTTGGAAGGAAGTCAATTTGACGCATTTTGTTGAAGTGCAACGTTGTAATATAACAACGGGAAGTTCGTGAACATTTTCATTCTCACATCATTTTAAAGCGTAACTTCGAAATGGGATTTGCTGTGATCTTAACTACGAGGGAATTTCTTAAATTTGCAATTGAACGCTATTCTTTGTCCTTCGTATGAAAGCGACTCATAAGATCAGGCTGAGTTTTTCTACGTGTAAGTGTTCGTGATGTGTCGCAACACTTGAGTCATGTACGCCTGATTCTCAGGGTACCATGTGGAAGGTACAGCTCTGGCAGCGCAAGACCAAGAGTGTGACCATAGTCAGGATAGAATGATACAATGGCCACCAAAAGTGTCCTCCTCCACAAAGTTTTTACATGTTGATGCCACCTGACCTTATTTCATGGTGCTTTCAAATCAGTCTTAATATTTAGTGTCTTCATAAACGACTCCAGAGTGATAAAGCTAAAAAAAAAATCAGATAAAACGTGATTAAGTGAGATTAATAGAGAAAATCCGATGATTCTCAGTTGTACAAATGTTCAACCCCTTTCCCTAATTAACTCTAAATCACTTCAGGAGTAAATTGTTTGTTTGAAAGGTTACAAAGTGAGTGTAATAGGTTTCACCTGCATGTAGTCAGTGGTTTAATATAAAAATTTATCTCCCACACTTATCTCGGGAGTTTTAAGGTGTAACTCGCTTGGGAAACCAACAAGGCAAACATGAAGTCCAAGGAGCTTTCCAAATAAGTCGGACATAAAGTGGTGGAGAAGCACCATTCAGGAGAGGGTTATAAGAAGATTTCAAATTCACTCATTAACCCTTTGAGTACGATGAAACCCATCATTAAGAAGTGTAGGATGTATAATACCATCCAGATTCTACCAAGATCAGGTCGCCCATCCAAAATCAGCACCGAGCAAGCAGGAAACTGGTTCGGGATGTCACTGTAAATCCAACAATGACTGTGAAAGATATGCAGGTTATATGTCCGAGATGGGGGTCAGCGTTCATCAAACAACAATATCCCATTCCCTTCACAAAGCTGGTCTCGATGGACATGTGGCAATAAAGAAGCCATTCCTGAAAAAGACCCATCCAAACACCCATCGAAGAAATGCGTCGAAGTAATTGCCAATATACCCTCCACACCCCACCTCAAATGGCTGACAAGAAACTTGCCAACCCTTCTCCCGACACTCCACTTCAGCTCACCATACTTTCCTCTCTTCCTCTCATGCACCTCTTCCATATTCTCTTCCCAAGGTACTGGCAATTTCCCAAAGATGACATGCCTTGTTGTGCCTAACCAGAAGACAATGTTAGGCTGCAATCCTCCAATTCTGTTGCCATTTCAATGTCCTCGCCTGCACACCCTCCCACTGAGTCTGAGCACCTTGCTGTGCCTGTCTGACTGCCTTCACATATCTCCTCCCCTCCTTTATTCTCACTTCCCTCTCCACCATCTTCCTCCTTTCTTTCACACATGCCTTTCCCCAAAGATCATGTTTCATCCACCCCAAACCAATGCTTCCCATGCTGCACCATTCCCAACACTTCCTCCTGTTGCAACTACTCCTCCATTTCATTCACCTCTGCCCCTGCATTCCATTTCTATATTGCTGCCTTCTCTGGGAGAGCATTATTCACCAATGGATCACTCGAATCCCGCACCATCATGAACTCTCGCATCCTCACCACCTTATAATCCTCAGTTATCGATGTTAAGGGAAACCGGAGTTTTCCACTCTGACCATGAAAAGCAATATTCGTCAAGAAGCGTGGCACTCTCAACCACCTCCTCACAAACCCACTCACCAAATCATCCTCCCTCTCCACATGCCCAATCACAATATCATACATCATCCATGGCCACAACACTCGTGGTATTAATCCAAACTTCAAGCACCATATCTTCAACTTTCCTGGAAAACAACAACCATCAATCCCCCTCAAACCTCTCAGCAGCTTGCTCCTTCCCTCCTCCACCCTTTTTACATCATTCAGCTCCACCATATACCATTTTCCCAAGCTCTTCATGGGGGGCTTCCACCAATGATGGAACCACCTCCCAACCCAGCTCAAACCTGTGAAAGTGGTCCACCACCCCTCATCTCACCACAACACTCCTCAAATTTCTTGCCTTAAAGCCCATCCTTGCCCACCGCATCAACATTTCCAACTGCTCCAGTACCTCTACTACTCCATCAGCTGACTGTTGGACAAATTTTCAGGTCATCCATGAATGCAAACATTGCTGGCAAGCTCTGACCAGGGGCTTGCAACATTTCTTTCCCATATCCACTCACAGCACGTATCAGCAACTCCATAACCAGTACAAACAAAATCGAGGAGATGGCATATCCCACCGGGATCCCCACTTCTAACTTCTGCCACTCTGTTTTGTAGGACTGTGTCACAAACCGCGCATATCTGATCAAGGCATGCGGCACTGACCCATGTGCATTCTTCAAGTCCAACTATACCACTGCAACATCCTTCCTTTGCCACTTTCTCTCCTGTCATACTTGCTGGACTATTGCCAAGTGTTCAATATATCCTGGTGAACCTGGTATTTCTGCCTTTTGTACAGAGCCATCCACAAAACCATTCTCTCTGATGAAGCCTGAGATCCGCACAGCAAAGACACTCATCAAAATCTTGCCATCCACATCGGGCAATGATATTGGTCGAAACTTCTCAAGTGTCACAGCCTCCTCCTACTTCGGAATATATACTCCTTCCACCCTGCTCCATTGACTGGGCACCACTCCTTGCCTCCACACCACCTTCAGAGCCTTCCACAGAAACCGCCCGATGCCTTTACAACTCTTAAGCACGATCTATTTTTGGGACATAGATGAGGTACAAACCTCAGACAAGTAAATTCTGAAAAGTTACAGGTCCGTTTCATTGCGATCCATTCACCGAATGCTGTGTTGTGGTGAAAGGTTTTCACATGGGGATCCAACGTGGAAGTAACATTCACAATACAATGTATGCCCACCTCTGGCAGCACTGACTGCATTGCACCGTCATCACATTGACCATATGAGCATTCAAATCTGAGCTTGGGGAATGACATTTCATTCTTGAATCGGCGCCTGATCCAGCTCGGCAAGGGTCTGTGGCTGTCTTGGCAAGGTTCAGGTCAGGTATTGGAGCATGCGCTGGAGCAGCATGTTGCCACGTCCACTTTCCGCTGGTACAACAGGGAGCTCCATCTGACCATTGCCCAGGCAGATGCCTGGTCCATCCGCACTTCCATGAGATGTTCATCAACCTGCTGAAACCATGAGGCACGTGGTCTACCCATTGACCTCTACCCACGAGGCGCCCTCACTGAGAGAATCTGATGAGCAGGATCAGCGTCAGGAAAACGAGTCACATGTTAATACAACCACAGCTGATGCTCATGGACTATACAGGAAACAAATCTCATCTGAGTCTTTCTCAGCAACCATCGTTGGACACAAAGTCTGACCAGCGAAAGTGAAGGATTCTTCAGAGATCTGGTACCGAAGGAGTTGAATCCCCATCTCAGATCCTTGGTCAGAGTTGAAGTCTCACATCTGTAGAGCAAGACTGGAAGCACAAGGATTTAAAGACTCGGACTTTTGTCCTCCTGCATAGGTACCAACAGCACCACACCCCATGATCCAGTGAATCCATGACTCCCCTGGCCTGACCTGGATGTCTGCTCACCTCTGGATCACAACATCCATCTATCCGTCAGGACCATACTCTGTGCAGAGCGTTGGTGCTGCCTATGCAGTCTCCTGGCTACTGGGCACAATCCTGCGCAGGTCACCACTCTGACACAGGATACCAGCAAGCTGGCACTCATTTTGCCAACCTCGGAAGGATGACAGGCAGTCAACCCCACCTGGTATTAATTCAACAGCCGAGTGGGATTTGAACTCAGGACCCTAGGATCCCAAGCCCACCACTCCAGCCATTAAGCCAACACCAGGCATATCACAGCATGCGGAAACATGAACATCACTGCTAAGGAAAGTGAATCTCTCTGTAACTTGAACATGCTTGCCACAGACAGGTACAGACAAGATAGCAGCATCCAAGATGTCAACGAAAGCCTGGATCTTAGTTTTGACCCAGGAAACCCAAAATCCCAGTCGCTCCAACTTCTCATTCAGTGTCTTGAGAGCCCCATTAGGATGTCCAGCGTCTCCGCAAAGATGACTACATTGAATAACGGCCTCTGCAACACTGACCTTGTGGACTGGCACATTGTCCCACAGCAGCAATACACCACACATGAACATTCACCAGTGTTTTTCGAGGATGGCTTCATGCAACCGGACCAGCATGATATAGCATAATATTGACCAGTAATCAAAGATTTGTATAGTATGTAATCGATTCGTGGCATCCCCTTTATAATCCGTATCATGCTGGCCATAATCTTGCTGGACGAGGGGTGGGCGCAAAACTTATTTGGGGTTGAGATCCCCAGTGTTTCCATTGCATTGATTCAGTGTCAGTGATGAATCCACGTCACGTCACCACCAACCAGATGTGACAAAAACTCTGCTGGATCAGGTTGAACAGCTCCAGCAAATCTTTACTGGACTCAACTCAATGGTGACAATGTTGTTCGCTGAGGTTTCGAGGCACCCATCTGGCAGAAACCTTTGACATGCCAAAATGTTCATGGATAATGGTTTCAATGCTTTCAACAAAAATGCCAAAATGTTTTGCAAGTTCTGCAACCCTGATTCGGCGAATCGAACATTATCATGTTTTCCACAGCAAAGATCGTTTCTGGACTGGTTGTGTCCAAAGGTCCCCAAGACCTGGGATATTTAAACTCTGTCACCCATCATATCACTCAGGGATCATGAGAGGAATCCTCCCCGAACAAAGCAACCATGCATGAATGGCTTTGCTTTGCTGTGCGTCCAATTCCTTGTACAAAGATTTTATGACTGTACATTGCTCAAAACTTTGAAAATACCATCATTCAATAAGTCTGAAAAGAACAGAACAGCATTAGTCATCCACAGATGGTAATACAGACATTAAATTAGCCATGAATTGTACGTTTTTACGCGCTATCAATAATGGATTTAAACCGCAAAGTAGGCACACTTTAAGTATGTGAATTGCAAAACCTTTGGAACCATATATATATATATATATATATATATATATATATATATATATATATATATATATATATATGTGTATGTGTGTGTGTGTTTCCATTTTTACATGGTGCTGGCAGGAGAGCCTGGAGGTATGCACACTCGCCTCTAAGCTGTCTGGCCTCAAATTTGGGCCCAACTATAAACTGTTGTGCTTGTGTTTTGCAGGCAGGACGATTCATTAATGTGCGTTCCATCACTCAGATGAATGTTAAACTGGGCATCCTGTCTGCCGGCATGAGTTGATGGACGTTAAAGATCCCACGGTGTGTGGCGAAGAGCATTGGCGAGCTGTTGCTGGCCCTGAACAAATCACAAATTCCTGCCCCGATGGACTGCAAGAACGGCGATGGTAAACTTGCCGGCACAATCTTTGACAACAAACTGCTTCGCCAGCACCAATGCTCTGAAAGGAGGATACGCCATCTCATCATCATGTTTACATGCACGCACACACTCTCGATGCTCGAGCCTGAGTGCAGCACCCTGGGAGGCTGCCCCATCATCTGGCGCATGATCTTGGGGCCTCTTCTATGCTCGCTCGTGATTGGAGTCATAACGAGCACAAGATTCTGGGAGGCTCTTCTGAAGCCCCTAGTGGTCATCCCTCTCCCTTTCTCATTCTCTTTTCGACCCAACGCTTGTACCCACACCTTCTCCTCATCTCTCCCCCCCCCCTTCCAATTCCTCTCCTCCCCTGTGCAAGACCTCTTCGTTAGACCCCCCCAAAACTCAACATGCAGCCCAAAGCACAAAAATGATCAGCATGATTGCTTGGGTCTCATGGTATATTACAGATCTATGATGCTCTGCCCCTCTGGGAGGGTATTTTAAAAAAATCTAAACCCTCATGGCCTGTGTCAGTCCTGGTCAAAGACCACTCTGTGATTGAAAAGTTGGACTTTCCTTGCCTTTATCTTTGCCGACGAAACGTCAAATTCATTGTGCGCTCGACGTTTTTCTGCTCTGATGTGGTTTTCGCAGTTTTGCTGATCAGTTGTGCAACAAGTTAAACCCTTTAACCGAACAGTCATCCTTATTGTTGTTCATCTGTGCCATAGGCGCAGACTTACTGAGCAGCCCTCCTCATGGAGTAATAATGGAAAAGTTCAAGTTTTGATTTTTCAAATTCTTCCTCGATGTTCTTCCCAGTGAAAATTTCCTTCTGTCCTCGCCTTCTTCTTGGACTTGGGACGTCCATGATGCTACGTCTAATGTAGAAGCGTCAGAACTTTCAAACATCTCCAAAAGATGCTTGTACATGTGGCCAATCAAGCAGCTCTTGTTGCCTGTGCCTAGTTCACTAATAATAGTCAAATCCGTGCTTCCCGAGTTGCGTCCATTTCATCTTTGCTTCACTTAGCTCCGAGAACGCCGCCAATAGTCATGGGTCGAGATGGCAGGGGGTTATCGATGGGGCGAAGGGAAAAGCAAAGGATGAAGGGGGGTAACTCGATACGTCACGGCAATGCTTGTGCAAAACACCTTCCTTCTGGAACTTCGAGCGGATGATTGCCCAAAACGCAGCAACATTTCCACATACATTTAGGCACGAGAACGTTTGATTTGCTGGCAATGGTCTTACGTTTCGATCATGCTGTGACAGCGTTTTGTCGTCATACGTGCCCGAGATCTTCGATGGCTGCCCGCCAGGGCCGGATCCTGTTGCCAAATTGGCGAAGAACACGCGAGACGTCAGGCATCGCTGCCTTCAAGCTCCGAGCCGCGCATCAAAGTGCGAGCCAGCCATGGGCCGCGGAGGCAGCCAGCGGGCCGGACCCCGGGCCAAATTAGGGCCTTGGGCTCGGTTTCCTGCGAAGAGACGTGTTTTTGCAGACTTGCTCCGTTGCTGAGCATTTTGAGTCACATCAAAGAGCAAGCCTTGACATCACGAGAGTCGACAGGCCTGCCCTGGGTAAATATATGTTTAGCCATTTGCTTCATACACCACCGTCACCAATATGCCTCGAAATATGCTCATGTGTAGAAAGGTTGAAATGAAATGAAATCGTTTTACCTGCACTCAGAGGTACATGTTGCCAACCATCCGTGTGTTACGCTTGACTCTTATATTACCTGTACAGGTAGCGGAGTTTTAGTGTGCAGAAATATATACACCTTGCTCAATTCCTCGACATGCTTGGATTCCCAAATCCCGAAACAATGCTTATTGGATTTCCGACAAAGAGTAACCTTTTCAACTCGTATATGTCTGTGACGTATATAAATACACATGTGATGTTTGAACATGCACGAAGCAGCCTTTTTCAGCAAAAGGGCAATAAAATAGCTAATTTTTTTCATCGCAGATCATAAAACGTACTAGGAATCATTCTTTTTTATTATTATTATTTGGCATCTTTCTTCTTGCTTTATTTTATTTTTATTTAAAAATCCCAATTATTCCCACCTTGTGGGGTAGGGTTAGGGGGAATGATTCAAACCCAAGTCTTTCTGGAACCAGCTGGCTAGTCCTAATGTTTGACTGAGGCAGGAATCTGTAATTTGTTCAGGGTGCCGGCGATATGCCGCCTACTCTTCATGAAAGACATCGTGGGATCTTGAACGTCCTTCAATAACTGAAGCCAGCAGACGGGCCGCCCAGTTTAACATCCTTCCGACTGACATATTGAAGCCTCACCCTGTGCGATGCACCAGGACGACGTTTTATAGCCGGGTCGAGATTTAAACAAAGGTGGGACAGCTCGGAGGACAGTGCACATCGATGGAAGCTCTTTTGTCAGCCTTTTTACCTGTCATACAGTGAAAATAATGAGTTTGATTACATCGAATTGCAATGCATAATCATGAATATAATATTAGCTCCAATTTTATCTATTGTACCTAATATTGCAAAGACTTAAGGTTGTTATTATCAATTCTGTAACATGGGAAAAAGAAAACTTCACTACAGTAACGTTTATTACATACTAGCAAATACCACCCATCCCATTGCTAATGAGGGAACAAAGGGGAGGGGGGAGAAAAAAAGGGGGGAGAGTGATGAGGTAGAGAGGGGAAAGAGAGAGGAGTGAGGGTGACTGAGGTGAGTGAGGTGCGTCGGGGGAAGGGAAGACAGCAAGTGGTGAGAGGAAGGGAAGGCAGACATGTGGTGGAGCGTCAGTTACAATTCAGACTGTCTCATCAAAATTATTCTGTGTCGAACAACAGTGAAGATGGAAACAAAACAATGTCTGAAATCCATGATCTACCGGTCATACAATAAACATTGTCCAGAGACAAACACCACCCGGACATAACCAATGTCTGTATTGTGTGTGATATAAATACACACATATATATATATATATATATATATATATATATATATATATATATATATATATATATATATACATATATATATATATATATACATATATATATATATATATATATACATATATATATATATATACATATATATATATATATATATATATATATATATATATATATATATATATATATATATGCATATATATATACATATATATATATATACATATATATATATATATATATATATATATATATATATATATATATATATATATATATATATATACATATATATATATATATACATATATATATATATACATATATATATATATATACATATATATATATATATATATATATATATATATATATATATATATATATATATATATTGTATGGGAGGAGGGTGCTGCACTGTATTTGGGGGGGGGGGGAGAGTTAGTGGAGAGAAAATGTTATGCTTACTGAACAACAACACACACACACACACACACACACACACACACACACACACACACACACACACACACACACACACACACACACACACACACACACACACACACACACACACACACACACACACACGACACACGATATTAGTGCTTGTCCGATCTCAGCAATTTGAGGTAATCGGCAGATTGTAGTCAGTGTGATTACCGACGACAGTACGTAATGTATCCAACCCAAAAACCTTGAGGAGCTTTCACCCTTGTTTTGGTGGAATTTCAATAAACAAATTATAAAAACAACGTTGCGTTGTAAACGTTTCAAGGAGATGTGTAGAAACATAATTCTTTTAAACATCTCTTTCATTCCTCTTTTTCCCCACCTTTGGAAGAAACTCCCACACTCTCTTCAATCGCACTCTTCACTCCAGGTCTTCAAAACAGCTGTTCACCACCATCTCTTATCCTCCTCCATTCAAAACCCTGATCTTTTCTAACCCGCTAATCCTTCAAACCCACCTCCTTCAATTTCTTTGCTTTCCTTCCTGAAAGTTCCTGTCGTGTAAGGACCTGAAAGTCCCTGTGGTGTCCATCTTGTTCACCATGTGTACCCTGCCCCATCCTTCACCCTTCCACAGATATCCTCATGTCTCTGTTCCACAGTTTTTTCCTTCCTTCTCTCGTCCCTCTTGTCATCTGCCCCCCTTGTTGTACATTCTGTGTTTTCGCTCTCACACGAGCCTTGGCATTGTAAAAAAAAAAAACAAAAAAAAACAAGAAAAAGCTGCCAACCAGCATGTGTCGGGTGGAAAATAGTTGACCTCTGTAATTTAGAAGACATGTTTATTGTTTATATGGCAAACTCCTTGGAAATCGGGTGTTATCAAATGCATTTTGCTTTGAAACTCACAAAGAGAAATCTCTTAACCTTTCTAAAGCATTCACGATTCATATAAAATAATCATTGCTTTAGAAACAGCCACGAGGACGAAGGAAAATGTGATCACTTGTATGCTGCTGAGTTAAAAAAAGTTAAAACCTCCATCACACATTACAATCATCATAAGATAGGGGAAGAATGTTTGCCACCACGTCACTCATATCCAGGTATGCAGGCATGCACACACACCCGTGGAGAGTCTCTTTCGAGATCCAAATGTACCCATATGTACCCTATCCGTGTGTGCTGTCTACGTACCTCTACCTTGTAGCAAATGTCAACTACATCCCGATCGGGACACAAACTGTCCCGCTATCTACTGTCAGGTGCTCGGCAAGTGGCTTACGCACTTAAGCAAGCACTGCAATGGAATGGTTGATAGGGAACGGCTGGCTTGGCAAGCAATAGCAAGCTGATTGCTAATGGCACGTACCAGCAAAAAACTAAACATCACTTTTTACATATTTCATAATCTTTTCCTCACTCAATATAATCGTCCAAACAGCAGGAAAAGTTAAGTTGAATGCTTTGCGTAAATAAATACACTTAGTTAAAGAATTTGCTACTTGGTTAACATTTTCAGATTTCACTCCACATTTTGAGTTATTTAGTCCACATGATCCGATCCTCCAAACTCAAATTATAATTTTGATTATATCCTTTAAATAATCAGTGAGAGTAGTTGTGGAAAATCGCATCATATAATGCATTAAAATAGTTCCAAGCTCTGAATATACCTTTGTGACCTTTTCCAAGTCGAGGTATTCTTGAGCCAGGCTAAACAAAATGTTGAATTAAGACTCCAGCAAGGGAGAGCAAGGTGACCACGGATGCTCCTTTAACCCCAGCGAGGTGACCGATGATGCGCCTTGATGAAGGATGCAATTAAATAAGGCCGTTAATTATCTTCAAAAGAATGCTTAAATTAACCCAAACACCCAATTTTCACTCTTGCCCTCCCTTAGAGTTCCCTTCGTATTCATGCAAAGTTTGGGGCTGCGAGGTTTCATGGTTTTGGAGTTATGGAGCTCATGGATGGATGGACACACACTGACATATGCTGGTTTCGATTACCTAAACTTTCGTTCAGAAAAAACGTTTTTCATCATCATCCTAAAATACACAATTTTGTGTCTCTGTCTGACTGCAATACAGTCAGTCGTTATTTATCCAATCTCAACCAAACTTTACAGGAGGACTAAGGATCACATGATGGAGGTTATAGCAACTTCACTTCCCCCCTCACCAAGGGGGTGTTTTCCACTTTGGACGCACTCCGTGTTAAGGTGTAGAGCTAACTTGTCATGGTGTTTTTCCAAGGCTGCTTTCAACAAAAAAGTAATAACAACACCAATGATAAAAGCATAATATTGATGTTATTACAAAACAATATTAATACTAACAAGTAAAAAAAAAGAGATAACATGTTATAGCTCCCGTTGTTTGAGTAATTTTGCTGTACGGAGTTAAAATTTTGTATTTCGGACCAAGTTCGATAGGGGCTAATAATATCCCCTCTCCCCAATGGGGATTTTCCTCCCTGGACAACACCTTGTTAACGTGTAGCTTATTGCGGCGTTTTAGGGGGAAACCCTACCAAAAGTAAACAAGAATGACTGCACTGTCGTCACAACATACGACACAAATATATATATATATATATATATATATATATATATATATATAAAAAAAAATTTTTTCACCTCCTCTGGCCACTCAACTCCCCCATCCTTGCTGTTGAATGGCTCAGCTTACAGTCTCTAATCTGTCTCATTGTCCTTGTTCCATGTCTGTCCCATGTTTTCCAATGTGAATGAATAATATTAGATAGAGCCACGTTTGTCCCATATTTTCCAATGTGAATGAATAATATTAGAGCCACGCCTGTCCCATGTTTTCCAATGTGAATGAATAATATTAGATAGAGCCACGTCTGTCCCATATTTTCCAATGTGAATGAATAATATTAGAGCCACGTCTGTCCTATGTTTTCCAATGTGAATGAATAATATTAGAGCCACGTCTGTCCCATGTTTTCCAATGTGAATGAATAATATTAGACCCACGTCTGTCCCGTGTTTTCCAATGTGAATGGATAATATTAGAGCCACGTCTGTCCTATGTTTTCCAATGTGAATGAATAATATTAGAGCCACGTCTGTCCCATGTTTTCCAATGTGAATGAATAATATTAGAGCCACGTCTGTCCTATGTTTTCCAATGTGAATGAATAATATTAGAGCCACGTCTGTCCCATGTTTTCCAATGTGAATGAATAATCTTAGAAAGCGCCGTGTCTGTCCTGTGTTCCAATGTGAATGAATAATATATGACTTAGATAAGTATCATAGTGATTCCGAACAGAGGATTTGCTGTGTGTGTGTGTGTGTGTGTGTGTGTGTGTGTGTGTGTGTGTGTGTGTGTGTGTGTGTGTGTGTGTGTGTGTGTGTGTGTGTGTGTGTGTGTGTGTGTGTGTGTGTACATACGCGTGCCCCTTTCTTCCACCCTCCCGCTCTCTCTGTGGTATAAACCTTTTACTCATAAAAACCTGTACATGGTCATTCGAGGTATGGTACTCCGCCATGAAGCTTGACTGAATTGGCTTTAAGAATCCGGTAATGGTCTAATTGGGAAAGAGATTTAATGTGCAATTAAAACATTATCTCCTCGACACTCGTGATCCACGTCAGCCTCCACCACAGTTAGATCAGAACGAGCTGATTCATCACACGGTCATGGATTGTTCAACCAAAATATGGGGCCGTTAAAAAATAATGTAACGCTATTTTTTGGAGGGAGGCACGTACGGGCTTGATTAAATCTTCCTAATAATTTTATTTGACAGATGGTTATATTTTTCTGGGTCCCTCATCGTGATTAACACTCGATCAAAACAAAGCCAACAGAAATCTGATGCAACAAACCCGGACATTGTATAATTAGCAGAGGCCAACAGGCCTTGTGTGTAAGGCCCATCAGAAAACCAAGATGGCAGCCATATCATTTTGTCTGGGTGCCATGGTGGGTGGAGTTAACCGACCAATGTAGGTGTGGTCCAGCAGCTATCCGACCAAAGGGTGCACATTTCAAATATCGAACGACGACGACGACGTCGACGACCACCTCTTGTATACCTGTGACATGTAGCAGGTAAAAATATAATAAACCACAAACATGTATGATTATCTTTTTAAACAGATGCCACTGCTGTTTAACACTAAACTGAAAGGGAGGAAACCGTCATTCTTGAGGAATTATATTGTCACGTCTGAAACTCCATCAACACGATATGCCTCAGTGCCGGGATCCTTTGTCCCAGGAAACGGCCAAACAGTTTCCATCTTCTCATGCACTGCATTCAATTATCACTCTTTACCATTCCCAAGGTCGCCCAAATTAGCCGAAATTGACAGCGAATGCCGAGGAGGCAGATGGCTCGAACACATTTTCTTACCTTTTAAAGGGTTTATTTATGATGAATATGGGGGAAAAGTGGATGGGACGAGCAGTTTGGAACAAACCATGCGAATCAAAAACAGAGGGAAATGGGGATAAACAAACTTATGTTGAAAGAAAATGAATAAGAAATAAACACCCATACTCGGCGCCACAGATCACACTTATACAAACATTTAAATTTCGGGCGAGGACTTTCCTTTGACTATGATGTCCAGGGTGGAAGGCAATGATGCAGCCCGCTCTGGAAGCGAGTGACGAAGTAAGCTAACGATGATCAGTACGTCGGGACTTGCACCCTGAACCAGCCCTCATGACCCTCCTTCTCTCCTCCTGCATGCCGGGAGCTCCGGTGTCTGCCCTCTCAGCTTCCCTTCGTCCTTCTCTTTCTCTTTCCCCGGGAGTTCTGGATTCTCCGTTCACTCCTCTCAAGACCTTTCTTACCGGTCTCGATCCTCCCTGCTTCTTCTTTACACTCATGTCCTCCTACATGCCGGCAGCTCTCGTGTGTCCTTTCTCTCCTTTCCAGGCTCTTCTCCTTCTTCTCTGCATGCCAATAGTTCTGTTGTACCCTTTCTATCCTCTTTCTCCGAGGTGCTTCTTCTTCTTCCTCGCTCCTCTTTGTCCTCCTGGTTGGAGTCACCCCCTGGGACATCCCACCCATGGCATGGGCGGCCCCAATAAAAGTCGGTCTTTTCTTCCCAGACCAACAGTGCATTACGCCGCCGCGGCTGGCAAATCCTGTCCAGACAGATTGTGATGGCCTTCTTGCAAACATGACACGCATACCTTTTGTGATGGAAAGTCCTCACCTTGCCCTGCCCGCAAGCAAGAGGTGTTTATGCATACCATTTTTTTTAAACCCTGATTATCCTGTCTATAAATTACATACGTTGCCTCTTCAGCCTCACGTGTAACAAAACGACTTACTCTGACAGGTGCTGGTTACATGGCAATCAAACCGACTCGAAACTCACGGATTATGTTTCACTTACCACAGTCTCACTATGGAACTCCTTCCCCACCCCACCCCCCTTCCACGTCACAATATGTTTATCATATCGCCCACAGACGAATGGACCCGAGTTTAGATGTACTGGAATATGTGGTTTTTCTTCTCGGTGTGTGTGTGTGTGTGTGTCCTCCATTGGTGCTTCCCTCAATTCTGATGAGATCTGTGCTGAACAATGGCCAGGACAAGGCTCTTTGGGGTTAAACTCTGTCCTTACTTTAAACATTGTGCCCCTGGCCCTGTTCGCTGCTTCCCTATCTCTGCATTCCATCCACTCACTGTATTCTGTGTCCTTCCTCCCCTGAATGGTTGAGAAAAATACCTTATTGCTCTTGACACCTCTCTTGCTGGACCTGATGGCATCAACTCTCAGGTTCTCCAACAACGCTCAGCGGAGTTGACGATAAAATTATCTTCTCGTATTGAGTAATTCATCTTGAGAGAGCTTCCTTCCAACTGCAAGGCAGGTTGCCAACATCATCCCAGTCCACAAAGGGGAAGCAAAAGCCGATCCAGTCATTTAGAGACCTGTGAGCCTCCGACACAGTCAGCAAGGTCGTGAAATCTTTGGTCACAAAAGAACTCGGATAATTCCTCATACGCCACTTGCTGATCACCGATCATCAGTCGCACCGACTTCTACCCTGGGTACTTCACCCCTCATTGATAGGTTTGTCTTCCCAACCCAAGAATGGGCAAATGACCTGAAGCTCCAGCAAGAGGTCAGGGTAGCTCGTTTTGGATATCTCGCATGATGCTTTAGATACACTGTTTAATTCGGCCCTTCTCGTCGAGCGATCTGCCAACAGTACCAAAGGTCTCCCTCCATGCATAGCAGATGTTCATTGGCATTTACCCAAGGAAGCGTTGCAGATGAAGAAGTTATTTTAGGGAATTCTAGCATTGCAGTTTCAATAACTGGAATAGCTGCAAACTCTCGGCCACAACAATGTTTGTTGCCATGCCAGCAAAGCAAAGGATGACTAAATGTCACGTTTATAAACATGATTGACTATAAGGGTGATCACAGTGCATTATACACATATCAACAAAGCTTAAAGCTGAATCTTACATAAACATTGTTTTTATTTATTCCAGGAATGGTCCCCAATGGACTAATTTTGGAGAAGTTGGGGGTGAAATGGTGAAATGAGCAATTTGAAAAGCCATTTTAGCCCGACTTGGTGGGCTTGGGTGCACAGGCCATAATACAAAGCACAATGATCAAGTCGGCATTAAAAGTCCTCGAAGAGAAACATACACACATAAAAGACCATTTATTTCCGTACATAAAACAGAACTTGTAATAGTAAGCGAATTACCAAAAGTAATTGCTAAGCAAAGTACCAAGAGTAATTTGTGTCAAGTATGCAACATGAACGCATTAATAAACCGATCCCCAATGTGGGGGTGAGAGGGGCGAAACCCATACGGTCCCATTCATTTGACTTGGGGCGACAAGTCAAGACTAAACAATAAGCATGAAAATACACTTCACTCCAAAATCAGTTGCTTATGGTGAACAAAAACTCCGTCCAAGTGCAAGGTTGCACATATCAAGTGTGGAGAAGCCAAAATATGTGAAATGGAAGCATCTTCTACAAAGTATGACGTTGCAGCTTTGGCAACAGGTTTCACACTCAGCAACTCAGCACGTGCCAGGACTCGGTACGTAGGTCCCTGAAGGTGAAGGACGCATCGAATTGCTTGTGCATCTGGCTCGATATGCAGCGTCGGTTCTGCCGAAGCAATTTGTTGACTCGGGTCCGAATCCTGCACTCGATGCCACTCCAATATCGGATCCTCAACTAAGAGTGCAGGAAGTTGTGATTCGTCCAGGGTGCTGATGATGGCTCGCCTCCTTTTTGAGAAAGACCCCGTGGGATCTAAAACGTTCACGGATTAATACAAGCAGAGAGGATATTCAGCTTAACGCCCATCCGATGGCACACATGTTGATGCCTTGCCCTGCATGTGAAACACCAGGATGACAGTTTATGGCTTTGCTAACATTCTAACCCAGGCATCCTAACGACAGCTCAGAGGTGAGTGTGCGTACCTTTTTGGCTTTCCTGCCAGCTCGGTGATAGAGTGAGCCTGGTGTTGGCTCTGTGGTTAGGGTGGTTGGCTTGTGATCTTTGGGTCCTGAGTTTGAGCCCTGTTGTCCACTGAATTAATACCAGGTGGGGCTGACTCAGCCTGTCATCTTTCTGAGGTTGGTGAAATGAGTCCCAGTGTTCTGGTAGAGGGGCACAACATCAGCGGCATAGTCGTGCCCAAACAAAATGACAGCTATCCAACAAAATGATTGCTACCCGGCAGCCAAGCTACCATACGCAGGTATAATAAGAAGAATGATAGATTGAGAAAGAAAGAAAAAATAAACTCAGGGAAGACACTGGATTCAAAATCAACAACTACTCCACATACGTTCACCTGATGGATCTTATAGACCACACACTTGACCTCACTGCTAAAGTTAAGTCGTTATGTAAAAACCACGTGGCTATCTGAAATGAGCATGGAACAAGGTGACGATGGCAGTTTCACATTGGTACAAATGGCATTTTAAGCCCCCATTGGACTTAGTTTGGAACGGGGGCTTCTGGATGTGTTCACAATTTTCGTGTCCGTGCGTGTGTCCACAACCATATCTCGGACATGTAGAGACCGATTTTATTCTTACTTGGCACAAAGACAACACGTGATGGTATACATATGCACATCATGTATTTAAGAGATCACATCCAAGATGGCCGACTGGCAGCCATTTTAGTTGTAAAAACCCCGATGTTGAACATGTCCTCCACCATTTCTCGAACATGCATTCACAGATGTTCAAACTTGGCACACTGATGAGGAATGATGGCTTACATAAGCACGTCATTTGTTGTCGAGATCAGATTCAAGATGGCTGACTGGCAGCCATTGTGTTAACTTTAACGTTAATATATATATATATATATATATATATATATATATATATATATATATATATATATATATATATATATATATGTTGTTGCAGTTCTCGGAACCATATGTATCCAACAGGTAGTGGTCCCAAGACAGTTATTCCATGAATATACGTGTAGATAGTCCCTTCCCTTTTGTCTAGCGGGACAACAGGAGTGTGCGTTGCGAGGATCTCATAGCTCGGTTTGCTTCCATCATTCCTTTTTCATTTCATTTCTAACTTCATTCCTACTCTTCTTTTTTGATTATTCCTGAGGTAAATCTGAGCCACGTGCGCCCTGCGCTGTGAGATGGGTCCTCAGCAAAGGCCAAGCAGGCACAACGCTGGACACCCCTCCATACAAGACACAGAGCCTGCCAAATGCACTCGCAGCCGTAATTTCCACCCGATGGTGTTTTCCACAACGCAGGAAACAAACCCAGCACGATGCCCACGCTGCACGGAACGCGTACTGAGGCCCATAATAGAAAGCCAATCCCACACCACGTTGGAAATAGGCCGTGGGCCTATAAAGGTCGGAGCGGGTGTACATTCGCTTTCGCTGCCTTGTCTCGTCTTCTGGTCAACCTGGACCTCGACTCTGCCTTCTGTCGTCATCGCTGGGTTCCTCCTCCTCATCTCCGCGCACACGACGCTGACTCCACTCTCCCAACTCAATCCCCTCCTTCACGCCCATGGTCTCCACGTGAGCTGCCCGAAGCGAGAGACGATGCGCCAGCTATCTGGGAGGGGGGGGGGAGTACCACGTATCAGTTATCCCAAGGTACCGAGAGACCGTAGCCTCAACTCCTCTCTTGTCTTGCCTCAATCCCTCTTCATCGGGTTTTCTGTGTCTGTGTGTGTTCGCGTCTGTGTGTCCTGGCGCCTGTCTATGTTAGTAAGCCTGCAGAAGATCGTTATTATTATTATTATTATTCTCACGTTAAATCTGCTGTGTGTCTCCTTTTGTAAGTTTCCTGTTTATTTGCTGCACCCACACCTGTCTCTCCCCTATCTCTGCACCCACACCTGTCTCTCCCCTATCTCTGCACCCACACCTCTCTCTCCCCTATCTCTGCACCCACACCTCTCTCTCCCCTATCTCTGCACCCACACCTCTCTCTCCCCTATCTCTGCACCCACACCTCTCTCTCCCCTATCTCTGCACCCACACCTCTCTCCCCTATCTCTGCACACACACCTCTCTCCCCTATCTCTGCACCCACACCTCTCTCCCCTATCTCTGCACCCACACCTCTCTCCCCTATCTCTGCACCCACACCTCTCTCCCCTATCTCTGCACACACACCTCTCTCCCCTATCTCTGCACCCACACCTCTCTCCCGTATCTCTGCACCCACAACTCTCTCCCCTATCTCTGCACCCACACCTCTCTCTCCCCTATCTCTGCGCCCACACCTCTCTCCCCTATCTCTGCACCCACACCTCTCTCCCCTATCTCTGCACCCACACCTCTCTCTCCCCTATCTCTGCACCCACACCTCTCTCCCCTATCTCTGCACACACACCTCTCTCCCCTATCTCTGCACCAACACCTCTCTCCCCTATCTCT
Organism: Eptatretus burgeri; assembly: GCF_056783735.1. Taxonomy (NCBI): domain Eukaryota; kingdom Metazoa; phylum Chordata; class Myxini; order Myxiniformes; family Myxinidae; genus Eptatretus; species Eptatretus burgeri. The sequence continues at coordinate 1,255,545 of NC_140965.1, forward strand.
GCACATCACACCCCAATAAATCATGATCGTACCACACACCTTTCCTCGCCCATTGTAAGTAAATTATTATTAGGAATATGTTCCCTGCTCGTTTTTGTCAATTCCTCCATTGATCCAGCATGGTCCGAATCCGAGTTCAGCCGGGACTTTATTCCAAACGATCCGTTCCTTTTAGCCGGTACATCCTTGGCAGTGTCGCTCGGCTGCATCCGATCCGGTAAAGTGATCCGGTTCGGACAAGGCAAACAATTCTGGAGAGTCTGGTGGGAGCCGAGATAGCTTTCCCCACCTTGTGGTCTTCTCACCCGGCCCTCAACAGTATATACAGTATATTATATGAACTCGGGAGTTCTTTTTGAATGAATTTAATCTTCTGTACATCAATCAGTCTGGCACGAGCCCAGTATCGGTTCCCTATTGGGCCATGGCAGTCTTAGCCTGAGGGGGCTGGTTAGGGCGAAACACGTCCCCCCCCCCCCCCGCTGAGGGGTCTCGCCCCCGAGCCTATAATCTTCCCGGGGCTCGTCCAGACATATTTTGTGTCAGAGGTCTCCTCCTATCTTTCACTGTTCAGGAGATTAGCGCATGTAGAAAAACAAACAAGCCGGTAGACAGACATGGGTAGTCGGCCGTTGCTAGGCAATGGAGGGGTCCATAGCAACGGTTCTTTCTCACACATAACTGGGGCATACCATGAACCTACCATACCAGTTTCATGTATATCTGACTCATAGTCTCTGAGATATAACGAACTTCGTTTTTTTTATTGTTTTCGACCAGGGTTCATTCAAAGTCTATCTTCTCTGACAGTTTTTAGAGGATCCGGCTGGAAATGTTTGACAATATGGCTGAATGTACTGCCCACAGTCAGTCGGGGCCCGATTTTTGATTGTGGAAATTTTTTTTTAATGATTTTTAAAAAATTTCAAAGTCCCGTTGCTAGGCAACCAAAGGGGCGTTAGCAACCAGTATCAACATGGCACAACGGGGTCATAAACTGGTCCTACCACCCAAATTTCACCAAAATCGAACATCTGCAAGGGGGTCAAAAACTGCCGAAAAACACACACACTGACAGACCGACACCACGACCAACAAATAAGGGTAGATCGAAAAGAAAAAAAAATTCGAATTTTTTTTTTCTCGAATCGATCGACTACCCAACAAACAAAAGTTCAAATTTTATTTATATATATATATATATATATATATATATATATATATATATATATATATATATATATATAACTTTCAAACAACCACACAGGCCGTTCCTTCGCTCTCGTAAACGACGACTGGATTGGGGCATTGTGTTTATCTATAAATGCCGATAAGAAATCGAGAAATTATTGTAATACAGTAAATCATCACTATCCGGAAGTCCGTACGTTGTAACCCATAATGGGGAATGTGGCTGAGGATCTCTTCCCCAACGGCCACGCCTACGCAGCAACGTGTCTTGTCATTGGTTTGGTAAATAAATGGCCATAACTTGGGAGGCACTTGTCCGATTAATATCAAACCTTGAAAAGGCATATCCTCAGGTCCCCAGCAATATAGCTGGCAAGTTTCAATTAGATCAGACCAGTGGGTGTCGAGAAACAGCGGTCACACACACACACACACACACACACACACACACACACACACACACACACACACACACACACACACACACACACACACACACACACACACACACACACACACACACACACACACACACACACACTGCTGGAAATAAATATAATATACCACGTGCCAGAAACAACAACCACACAATCATGACATGATTCACATTGTGGTGTCATGGATTGTACATGTTAAACACAAGATTAATCACATGACATGATTCACATTGTGGTGTCATGGATTGTACATGTTAACCAGACAAGATTAATCACGTGACATGATTCACATTGTGGTGTCATGGATTGTACATGTTAACCAGACAAGATTACTCACGTGACATGATTCACATTGTGGTGTCATGGATTGTACATGTTAACCAGACAAGATTAATCACATGACATGATTCACATTGTGGTGTCATGGATTGTACATGTTAACCAGACAAGATTAATCACGTGACATGATTCACATTGTGGTGTCATGGATTGTACATGTTAAACAGACAAGATTAATCACATGACATGATGCACGTTGTGGTGTCATGGATTGTACATGTTAAACAGACAAGATTGTAATCACATGACATGACACATTTGTGGACTTACAGTGTCTCGTACTTTCCATCCTCCAATTAAACAAAACTGACTGCATCATAGAGACGTCACATCACCAAAAGTTTGTTCATTGTCAATTGTTGATTTGTCTTTGGAATTGTGAATTCATTGATGAAACGGATATTTGTGTGAAATCCGATTAACGAGACGGCCTTGATTCAATTCCTGTGTATCATATTAATTTTCCTGTTTTGTCGTTTTTTTTCATTATATGAAGCTCCTTCATCCCTACGCCTTTAAATGTTGGAGAGAGAGAGCGAGAGAGAGAGAGAGAGAGACAGACAGACAGACAGACAGACAGACACAGAGAGAGAGAGAGACAGAGAGAATCTCAATCTCATAAATACTTCTTACCACGACACAGGTTCAGACATACACATGTGGCCAAACCTATCATGTGAGACGTTGATTTGTAAAACATCAAAAGCACAGGGAAATGAACTCAGATAGATCCATGGATGTCATGGCCAAACAACAGGTCTGAGTGGAAAGCACAGGTCGTGGTCAAGCACAGGTCATGTCCAAGCACAGGTCGTGGTCAAGCACAGTTCTGAGTGGAAAGCACAGGTCGTGGTCAAGCACAGGACATGGCCAAGGCACTGGTCTGAGTGGAACGCACATTCAGACACGCATTGCCATGACGTTCACATTGTGTGCTAATTGGAGACAGGGATTAGAGGCGGAACACGACTGCAGCCCATTAGCACTAATAAGGAACAGGGCTGTGGGTAACAAGGAATGTTGTGTTTCAAATTGTCCTCGTTTTAAAACCTCAGTGTGAGACACATCAGGGTTGAATATCGATGTTTACTGTATTGTCTTTGATTTTTGTTTTTCTGAGGTTTGCTCCAAATTACTGGAAAATCGAATATGGATGTGTCCCATTTCATGACATCCCACTTAGAGCTAAGTTGCTCCGTGATGTTAGTTTGTCATGGAGTACATAGCCGTGGAACACGGCTCTCCGCTTTGGGCAGGAACTCCTGCATAACATGCGTCACAATACCGAAGCACAGGGCGTGCTGCCGACCTGTTACAGATGGCTTAGTGTCCTCGGCCCAAAGAGCTCTATATTCTCAGTTGTCTGTCATCGGAGGTTGTACTTGGCACTCTTTTTTCCCAAGCTCTCCTCTTCAGCCTCATTGGGTGGTGTGCACTCCTTTTAATTTTGTGTGTTTTTATCTGTGCATTTATCTGAGTCTCGCGATGGAGCGATCTAATACTCGTATGATCATCACATGTGGGAGTGTAGGACGAGTATTCATGTAATAGGGGAATGAACACAGTTTAGAGGCCATTTGGACCTGAGATCCTAGTATCAAGAGATACATGCTCAGATGGGAATGGCAAACAGGTCGTCTCGTGCTACAAACAGTGTAAATGTAAAAAGTTCAAAGGAACAGTCTCTCTCCGAAAGTATCAGGTGTACTGTAATTATACACTTTGTGTACTTCATTGTCCATATGAAGGAATTTTGCTTCTTAAAAAGAAACCATTAACAATGATAGATGTTTTTGAACTCGCTAATGGAATATGGGTGAAGATGAAGTCATCTTTCTTACCCAGGTGGTGTAAGGGGGCGGTGAGTGGTTGTCGTCAAAGTGTTGTGTTGGTTCGTTGTGTCAGGTTTGTTTGACTCCATGTGCAAAGAGGCCTGTGTTTGTGGGTGTTGTAACCCACTCATGGAAACAATTTGCCCATTACTCACAGCTTTGTGGTTAGTTCTGTGAACAATCTGCACACGGTATCTTTCCTGGATTCAACATCGCCCAAACTTCCTGACGATAATAAATTATTGTGTTTGCTTTGGGTGCAGCAAGGAGTATACCAGGTATACCTGGTATATATACATATATTTCTTGGTATACCAGGTCGAGGCTCATGGAAGAGTCAGAGCAGAATGGAAGGGACCCAAATGGAAAGGGGGAAACACCAACAGCAGAATAGAAGTCAGAGTGAGATCAAGGGAAGAGGGACAAGGACATTTGCGGTGAATAAGTTGCACACAAGCTAAAACATAACACAAAGAGGAAGGGGGAAATGGGGGATGAAACAGAAAGAGAACAAACCAGCTGACAAACGAAAAGAGTTAAGGAAGAGGGGGAAGAAAACAACAATGACCTGGAAAAGGGGAGTGCTTCTGAGTGGGGTCATATGAGGTCGCGGAGATCATGCATGTGGGTGAGGGATGATTGGAGATCGTGGTGAACAGCTGTCTTGAAGCTCTGGAGGGAGAATGGGACTGAAAAGAGTGGGGACGTTGGTTCCATGGGTGAGAGAAAATAGGAACAAATGAGTTGACGTGAGCAGTGAGCCCAGATTTTGGGAGCTTAATAAGAAGAGGGTTACTGACAGACTGTGCTCCCTGCAGGAATCTGAGGGGGTACACAGCACAGAAGGTGCAAGACCAAAATGAAAGCGGTAGAATAGTACAATCAGGAGATGATACTGACCTATCTGTGATGGTAAAATGATAGGGTCTTGGACTCAGCTTCATGGTGATCCCAATGATTTTGAAGGCCTTGCTTTCCACGGCATCAAGAAGGGCAAGGTGTGAGACAGGGGAACCAGCCCAGAGGGGAGAGCAGTACTCCATCAAGCTTCAGATGAAGGCCTTGTAGGTGAATAGGAGTTCAGATGTGCCAAGGAAGGACTTTCTATGAGGGAGGGTGCCCAGTCGGTGATTGGCTTTGGAAGCCAGCTTGGAAATGTAGCTTTCCCATGAACGATAATGGCAGATCGTGAGACCCAAGTGTTTGAATGACCAAACTTCCTCAAGAATATTGTGAAGAAAGCAGATGGGAGGGTTTGCCAGATGGTCCTTTTCACGAGAGTGAGAGTAAGAGATTTATTATGATTGAAAGACGTATTCCAAGTGTTGGAATAGCTCCTGATCCAATGGAGTCTGCAGAGGGGAAAGAGGCTGCTGCCTGCCTGTCTGAAGGATGAGAGATGATATGGCAGAGGCTATCGTCAGCAAAGAGATAAGCATTTTTTTCCATTGAATCAAAAAGATAACTGATGAAGATGAGGAACAAGAATGGGGTCCAAAATTGCCTTGTGGCACTCCAACCTTGAGAGGAAGGGTCGAAGAGAGGATCCCGATAAGAGCTACATGCTGACTCCAGGAGTGGAGGCCAGTCAGTCAATGATCCATGAGAGAAGGTGGCCTTGGATTCCAAAAGCGGAGAGATTGGAGATCAAGGCTGGATGTCAGACTGTGTGAAATGCTCGAGATATGTCCAGAAATACGTCTCTGATGTCATGTTTGAGCTTGAGGGCTTCAATCCATTGTTGCGAGAGTAGAAGCAGCATGTCCAGTGTGGAATCACCGGATTTGAAACCACAGTGATGGTCTGAGATCAGGCCATTGGAGAAAAGGAAGGATTTGATGTCAACTGCAATGATTTGGCAGACCTTGCTGAAAATTGGCATTTTTTTTGAATTCCATGGCCTTTCTGAAAATTTGGAGCAAGTGAATAAGCCTGTAGTTAGGAGGATCTACCACTTGAAGTGAGGGCAGGGATGGAGGAAGAGTATACACCAGAGACAGACTTGACAAGGCACCAAAAGGTCTTTGAAGAAGGAGACCGGCTAAAGAGTTAAGCCTTGAGGTTCACCAGATGTTGCTTTCTGGTTTTCCTGAGACACACACACACACACACACACACACACACACACACACACACACACACACACACACACACACACACACGCACTTGGTCAAGGCTCCGTGAGGTGGCCTTCTGTCAGATATGCCTTCCAGGAAGAGAAGGCACGTTTTTTGAAGATTTTTAAACCAGATTTTTCCATGTACCAAGAATGAGAGTATGGGTGTGATAATTGCAGACAATATCTGGTGGTCTAAATCTATACCTGATGGAAAGCCAGCTTGTGTTGAAGGATTCCCAGGCAGTACAAACATCAGGGGAGGTGGAAATGAGGGACTATCATTCATGACACGAGAGGGCAGCTTATAGTCCCTGCCAGTCAGGTTGGTAATAATAGGCAGAGAGATGTTGACTCTTCCAAGCACATGAACAGATGAACCTTTTGGAGCAGAATGAAAACAGGACACATTTGAAGGAAAATTCGTCCTTATGAAGTCCATAATGGAGGACGTGCCGCTCGAAGAAATCCGGATCGGAAAGGTCAAACATTGTGTGAGGCCATGGAGTCAGAAGTCCTCATTGGCTGCAGAGCCATGGCGGGTTTAACAGGTACCAACAACCAGCCAATTGGCATGGTGACGACTGACATATCCACATGAGGCAGAGTGTTTGGATTGGTGGTTATAAGATTGTCCGTGTTGTCTGAGAGATATAAATGGAGTCTTCACTGTTTGGAGGACAGTACAACACACATTTAAACAATAGGTGAAAGTGGAGAGGAAGTCCCAGCCAAAAGTATTCCTGGGGGTTAGTAGTGGGAAGAGTAAGTAGTACATGGGCAGAGGGAAATGGAGTTGTTGACATAAAATGCAACCCTGCCATTGGAACAGATGACACCGACCTACCTGAACAAGGTTCAGTCCTGTGAGACACCGAGGAATCAGGGACATCTTTTGGGAGGAAGGATTCTGTTAGGCAGATAATATCATGTTTACCATTGGCAGCTTGGATTGAGAAATCTGCCAAAGTGCAACATAGACCTAAGATGCCGGAGCTCCGTGGAGTTTGGGATGGGAGAGGAAATGCAGTTGTCATGGGGTGGGAAGGAGGGGAGGACACAGGTTATATTGTTCACTTTAATTCATATATTGTTATCATATTGTTCTCAGCTTATAATGTTCAAATATTGTTCAAAAATATGTTTGGGTTTGGGTGAGAGGGAAATTGGGGTCCATGGGGGTCCTTGCTTATAACATCATTGTCGCGTCTGGGTCTTCCAGGTGCGTTGGTGCTTTATTGTTATGACATACACTATGAACTACTGTGCCAGAGGAAGGATTCTGTTAGGCAGATAATATCCTGTTTACCCAGCCTTGAGTGGAACAAGGATGAGGGATGGGCGGAATGGTAGAAGATGTTGCATCCACTTTTTCCATGAGAAAAGTTTGATTTCCTGCGTGTATGGCCAACCTGGACTGGCAGGTTTGTTTAGAGGCATGTCCACCTGCCTTTGAGCTGTCTCGTCTGGTTCCAATTCTGATCCAGCCAAAAGCTGTCATCCTGGTGTTTTACATGCAGGTCAATTTATTAATGTGTATACTGTCCATCGGAAGGATTCGTTTAATAGCACTGGTTAAAAATCCGTTAAAGATCCATTGACGTTAATGATCCATCGGTATGTTTCGCAAAGAGTAGGCGAGTTATCGCCAGCACCCTTGACAAATTACACATTTCTGGCTCGATTCTCTCGCTAACTTTCCTCGTCAAGCGTGGCAAGTTTGCCAATACCACACCGCAAGTTGAGGGAGACCTTTTAATGGACTGAAAACATGATGATGATCACCATCATCATCATCATCATCATCATCATCATCATCATCATCATCATCAACATATCGGGCTCTTAAACATAAATGGCATTATGGTATGACTTCACATCATTGCCATGAGAGTGCGCCAAAAGTTTACACTTTTGATTAATGGAAAACGACATTGTTTTATGGAGCAATTTTTAAAATAAATAAATGGAATCAGGATATTGTTATTATAAAATATGACAGAAGATTTCAACAAACCCACAGAGTGAGATCACTCTTTAAATATAAATCAAATTGTGAATTTAAAATATAAATTAAATTGTGAATTTAAAATATAAATCAAATTGTGAATTTAAAATCTCCTTTATTCCAAAAGAGGTGAACAGTTTTTCATCCTGGAAACTGCATGAAATGTACTTTTTGTTTTCTTGAGTTTTTGTTTTCCTTTTTTTTTACAGGCTCATGGAGTTTTACGAAAGGCTCATGGAGAAGTTTGTAAATCACTTACAGGACGAAGATATTAGTGGATATCAATGTACTTTTCCGTGATTTTACAAGCGCATTCATTGATAAACATATTTGGTATCCGGGATTTAAACTTAGGAGTTTCCTGAATCGTGATCCAGGAGTTCAGATGGGAACACAAACATGCAGTTGTAAAGTTCATGCTTTTGTCCAGCACAAACAAGAAGAACCACACTCAGGTCACAACCTGCGACACAATATACATATATAAGATACAGCAGTTTATAAGGAAGATTAGATGGAGCTGTCTCTGTCCGGTGTTCCCATGTTTATGAATATGGTTAGATAAAGCAGTGTCTCTCCCGTATTCCCATGTTTATGAATATGGTTAGATAGAGCAGTGTCTCTCCCGTATTCCCATGTTTATGAATATGGTTCGATAGAGCAGTGTCTGTCCGGTGTTCCCATGTTTATGAATATGGTTTGGATAGAGCAGTGTCTCTCCGGTGTTCCAATGTTTATGAATATGGTTAGATAGAGCAGTGTCTGTCCCGTGTTCCCATGTTTATGAATATGGTTAGAGCAGTGTCTGTCCCGTGTTCCCATGTTTACGAATATGGTTAGATAGAGCAGTGTCTGTCCCGTGTTCCCATGTTTATGAATATGGTTTGATAGAGCAGTGTCTGTCCTGTGTTCCCATGTTTATGAATATGGTTAGATAGAGCAGTGTCTGTCCCGTGTTCCCATGTTTATGAATATGGTTAGATAGAGCAGTGTCTGTCCCGTGTTCCCATGTTTATGAATATGGTTAGATAGAGCAGTGTCTGTCCCGTGTTCCCATGTTTACGAATATGGTTAGATAGAGCAGTGTCTGTCCCGTGTTCCCATGTTTATGAATATGGTTAGATAGAGCAGTGTCTGTCCTGTGTTCCCATGTTTATGAATATGGTTAGATAGAGCAGTGTCTGTCCCGTGTTCCCATGTTTATGAATATGGTTAGATAGTGCAGTGTCTGTCCCGTGTTCCCATGTTTATGAATATGGTTAGATAGAGCAGTGTCTGTCCTGTGTTCCCATGTTTACAAATATGGTTAGATAGAGCAGTGTCTGTCCCGTGTTCCCATGTTTATGAATATGGTTAGATAGAGCAGTGTCTGTCCCGTGTTCCCATGTTTATGAATATGGTTAGATGGAGACGTGTCTGTCCCGTGTTCCCATGTTTATGAATATGGTTCGATAGAGCAGTCTGTCCCATGTTCCCATGTTTATGAATATGGTTAGATAGAGCAGTGTCTGTCCCGTGTTCCCATGTTTACGAATATGGTTAGATAGAGTCGTGTCTGTCCCGTGTTCCCATGTTTATGAATATGGTTAGATAGAGCAGTGTCTGTCCCGTGTTCCCATGTTTATGAATATGGTTAGATAGAACAGCGTCTGTCCCGTGTTCCCATGTTTATGAATATGGTTAGATAGTGCAGTGTCTGTCCCGTGTTCCCATGTTTATGAATATGGTTAGATAGAGCAGTGTCTGTCCCGTGTTCCCATGTTTATGAATATGGTTAGATGGAGACGTGTCTGTCCCGTGTTCCCATGTTTATGAATATGGTTCGATAGAGCAGTCTGTCCCATGTTCCCATGTTTATGAATATGGTTAGATAGAGCAGTGTCTGTCCCGTGTTCCCATGTTTACGAATATGGTTAGATAGAGTCGTGTCTGTCCCGTGTTCCCATGTTTATGAATATGGTTAGATAGAGCAGTGTCTGTCCCGTGTTCCCATGTTTATGAATATGGTTAGATAGAACAGTGTCTGTCCCGTGTTCCCATGTTTATGAATATGGTTAGATAGTGCAGTGTCTGTCCCGTGTTCCCATGTTTATGAATATGGTTATATAGAGCAGCCTGTCCCGTGTTCCCATGTTTATGAATATGGTTAGATAGAGAAGTGTCTGTCCCGTGTTCCCATGTTTATGAATATGGTTAGATAGAGCAGTGTCTGTCCCGTGTTCCCATGTTTATGAATATGGTTAGATAGAGCAGTGTCTGTCCCGTGTTCCCATGTTTAGGAATATGGTTAGATAGAGCAGTGTCTGTCCCGTGTTCCCATGTTTATGAATATGGTTAGATAGAGCAGTGTCTGTCCCGTGTTCCCATGTTTATGAATATGGTTAGATAGAGCAGTGTCTGTCCCGTGTTCCCATGTTTATGAATATGGTTAGATAGAGCAGTGTCTGTCCCGTGTTCCCACGTGAATAAATACGATTACATAGGTACGATTCATATCGTGATTCTGAGCAGGGGATTTACCTTAAGACCTGTCACCTCAGTTTTGGTGTGTGTGTGTGTGTGTGTGTGTGTGTGTGTGTGTGTGTGTGTGTGTGTGTGTGTGTGTGTGTGTGTGTGTGTGTGTGTGTGTGTGTGTGTGTGTGTCCGTCCCTCTCCCTCTCTTCAGCCTTCCCACCTGTAGTAATAAGCCTTTGTTCATAAAAAAATCCTCTCACTGGAGGCAGATAGGTGGTCTTTCTGTCTTCGACCGGCTCCTCTCCAGCCTTGCTCCACAGGCTCTGTCTGTGACCTGTCCCCCCTACATGTGCTCAGGGCACTCAAGGTCTGCCAAAAACCCCTTATGGTTTTTTTGTATACATTGTCAAGGCTCATTGGAGAGTTAACACACAACGCACAGCAAGGGGGGTGGGGGGGGCATGAGACAAGAGGGGCGGGACAGGGAAGGCCAAAACAGTGGGGAACAAAGAAAGGGAAATCTGTGGAAGGGAGAGGGATGGGGCGGGGAACACGGGGTATACAAAATGGACACGACAGGGACTTTCAGGAAGGAAAGTAGTGAATTTGAAGGAGGTGGCTTTGGGGTAGATAAACGGGGGTATAAAAGATCGAGGATTTGGATGGGGAAAGATAAGAGGTGGTGATGAACAGCTGTTTTGAAGGCCTGGAGGGAAGAATGGGATTGAAGAGAGTATGGAAGTTTATTCCATGGGATTGAAGAGAGTGTGGAAGTTTATTCCATGGGATTGAATGGGTGGGGGGGTGGACTGGAGAGGAAACGGAAGAAGACAAAGACCACCGACCTGCCTGCGGTGAGAGAGAGAGAGAGAGAGAGTGAGAGGCCCAAAGACTCGGCCTCACGGTGGGAGATACCAATGATCCGAAATGCCTTGGTTTCCACAGCGTGAAGCTGAGAAAGATGAGAGGCAGGAGTACCAGCCCAGAGGAGAGAGCAGTGCTCCATCAGGCTGTGGACAAAAACTTTCTATGTGGTCATAATCTCAGGTGGGCCAAGGAAGGACTTTGCACAATGGAGGATTCCCAGTCGGCGACTGCTATTGGAGGCCAGGGTGGAAATGTGGTTTCTCCAGGAAAGATCATGGCGGATAGTCAGACCAAGAAGCTTGAATGAAAGGACTTCTTCCAGAGGATTGTTGAGAAAGTAGATGGGGGGTGGGGGGGGGGGTTCCAAATTGTCCTTTCGGAGAGACATAGTGAGAGTGTGAGATTTGTCAGGATTGATAGACATGTTCCACGTGTTGGTCGAGTTTGTGATTTTATCCAGATCTGCAGAGAGTGAAGAAGCTGCTGCTTGCCGGTTTGAGGGATGACAGATGGTACGGCAGATGGTGGATCATCAGCAAAGAGATAAAGAGGATTCTCCAGAGAGTCAGAGAGGTCATTGATGAAAACCAGAAAAGGAACAGGGCCTAGAACGTTACCTTGAGGAACTGAAGCCTGCACAGGAAGAGGGGATGAGAGAACTCCATTTAGGGCCACACGTTGGCTGCGATAGAAGAGGAAGTCTGTGAGCCATGCATGGAGATGGCCTTGGATACCATTGGAAGAAAGTTTAGTGAGCAGGGCAGGGTGCCAGACCGTGTCAAAAGCACGTGATATGTCTATGTAATGGATATGGCTGTGATTTCATATTTGTGTTTGAGTGCCTCCATCCATTGTTGGGAGAGCAGAAGCAGCATATCCGGGGTGGAGTGACCTCGTCTGCAATCAAATTGATGATCGGAAATCAAGTCATTGGAGAAGAGGAAGGATTTAATGTCTGAAGCAATTATGGATTCCATAACCTTGCTGATGATTGGGAGAAGGCTGATTGGTCTGTAGTTGCAAGGATTTGTTTTTGCACCTTTGTTATGCAGAGTGGTAATGCTTGCTGATTTCGAAGCAGATGGCAGATGACCTTTTGCAAATGAGAGGATGAATAGAACAGAGGAGGAGGAGAGGAGATTTGGACCATACTCTGTGCAGGGCGTTGGTGCTGCCTAAGCAGTCTCCTTGGCTATTGGGCACAATCCTGGACAGCTGGCCACTCCGACACAGTATTCCAGCATGCTGGCACTCATTTTGCCGACCTCGGAAGGATGACAGGCCGAGTTAACCCCACCTGGTATTAATTCAACAGCAAAGCGGGATTTAAACTGAGGACCCTCGGATCTAAAGTCCACTACCCTAACCATTAAGCCAACACCAGGCATACAATAGAACAGAGAGGGGGTGAGCAAGAGCAGAGGAGAGGTTTTTAGGACACGTGGGCTGATGCCATCTGGACCGGTTGCAGAATCTGAGTCGAGGTTTGACAGCAAACTCTCCACCTTGCCAGGGGTAAAGGACACAGAGTCCAGGGACAGTTGGGCACGACTGGGTAAGGTGGGTCCAGAAAGCGATGGGTTTCGGACACAAGATTTCGATGCAAACACCGAGTTTAGGCATTCAGCCTTTTCACATGCGGTATCAGCAGTGTGGTCATTTGAGGTATAGGAGGGGATGGAGCAGGAACACACACCAGAAACAGATTTGATTAGATGCCAGCAGGATTTGGAGGAGGGAGAGAGCTTTAAGAGTTCAGACTTGAGATTAGAAAGATGTTGTTTTCTGACTTTCCTGAGGGTGGATACACACTTGGTCCGAGCTTTATGGAAGGAACTGAGATAACCCTCTGTTGGGTTTGCTTTCCATGAGGCAAAGGCAAGTTGTTTCATGACAACTGCCTCGTCACAAGCTTCAGTTAACCATCGGCGGGAGGAAGGGTAGGACAACTGAAGACGAGAGGGGATAAGTCTGTGCATGAGGGAGAGCAAGTTTCTTTGAAAGAATTCCCAGGATGAGTTGATGTTGGAGAAAGTAGCGATGGGAGACCAGTCTCGAAGTTTGATGGGTGCTTGGAGACCCTGCCAGTTGGCCTGAGTGAAATGCCAGACTCGACGGCGCTGAGGTGGTTCTCTGATAACAGCCAGAGAGATGTCCACTTTGACAAGGACGTGGTCAGAAGAACCGATTGGAGCGAAGGAAGCACAGCAGATATTTTCAGGGAAAATTGTAAATTTCCGATCTAATCTTGTTCATTTACATGGGAACACAGGACAGACATAGCTCTCTAATTTCTTTCTGGTCAAACTGCCCAAATAAAAAATCACTGCTCACCTTCAATGTTTCATTCTCTTTTTTTCCCCGCCTCTGGAACAAACTCCCACACTCTCTTCAATCCCACTCCTTCCTCCAGGTCTTCAAAACAGCTGTTCACCACCATCTCAAATCTTCCCCCATCCAAAACCATAATCTTTTCCACTCCTGTTAATCCACCCCAAACCAACCTCCTTCAAATTCCCTGATTTCCTTTCTGAAAGTCCCTGTAGTGCCATCTTGTTTACCCCATGTACCCCGCCCCGTCCCTCTCCCGTCCACATGTCTTATTGTCTTTGTTTCCCACTATTTTCTGCTTCCGTCTCCCACTCCTCTCGTCTCCTGCCTTGTTTTTATGTTCTTTAGATTAGCTCTTACACGAGTCTCGACACGGTGTACAAAAATAAAATAACTTGGACGTGGTCATTCAAGGTCCGGGACTTCACCGTTAAACATGAGTGAATTGGTTTTAAAAAATACGTTTACAGGCCCATTTGGAAACAAATATTTCAAGCACACTTAAATCGTTGATTTCGTCAGTTATATCAGAAGGAGATGATTCCTCAGACAGTCACAGATGTTTAACTCAAATATGGGGCCGTTCAAAAATTACCTGAAGCTATTTTCTTGGAGAGGTGCGTATGTGCTTGATTAAATGTTTGACCCCACTAATCATTTTTATTCAACATATGATTAGATTTTTCAGGTTCCCTCATCATGATTAACACCCGACCCAAACAAAGCCAATGGAAATCTGATGCAAAAAACCCGGACAGTGTATAATCGGCAAAGGCCAACAGGTCTTATGTGTTCGGCCCACCAGAAAACCAAGATGGCAGCCATATCATTTTGGCTGTGTGTTATGGTGGGTGCAGTCAACCAACAGGTGTGCGTGTGGTCTGGCAGCTGTCCGACCAATGGGTTAGGTTAGGTAAGGTGAGGTATGGGAGCATGCGCCCGAGTCGCTGCGTCCACTTTCCGCTGGTACTCCAGGGGCCTCCGTCTGGCCATCCCCCAGGCAGGAGCCTAGTCCATCCCCATCTCCTTGAGATGCTGATCAATCTGCTGCAACCATGAGGCATGCGGGTGGCCCATTGGCCTCCTCCACTCACGAAGGTCCCTCGCTGAGAGAATCTGGTGAGCAGGATCAGTGTCAGGAAAACGAGCCACATGTCCATACAGTCACAGCTGAGGCTCACGGACTGTGTAGGTAACAAATCTCATTTGAGTCTTTCTCAGCAACCACTCGTTGGACACCAAGCTGTTAGAGTCCGACCAGAGTCAAAGTCTCACATCCGTAGAGCAAAACTGGAAGCACCAAGGACCTGAAGACTCGGACTTTTGTCATCCTGCGCAGGTACCGACAGCGCCACACCCCATGATGCAGTGAATGCATGACTCCCCAGGCTAGACCTAGACATCTGTTGACCTCTGGCTCACAGCCAGCAGAGACATGAATATCACTGCCAAGGAAAGTGCATCTCTCTGTGACCTCAACATCCTCACCACGAACAGGTACAGACAGGATAGCAGCATCCAATATGTCATTGAAAGCCTGGATCTCAGTTTTGACCCAGGAAACCCATAATCCCAGCAACTCCAACTCCTCATTCAGCACCGCGGAGGCCCCCAAAAGGATATCGAGAGTCTTCACAAAGATGACTGCATCACCTCGGAAATCAAGGTCAGAGATCTTGACATTCTCAAATGATGCACCACAGTTTGATCTCTCCAACATCCTCCCCAGAATCCAGTCCATACAAGTGGAGAAAAGTGTGGGGGCCAGTACACACTCCTGACGAACTCCAGTAACAACTGGAAATAAGTCAGAGATGGTGCCACCACATCTAAAAGCACTCCCAGGAGCAGAGTACAGTTCAGACATCAGATTGATCAGTTTTGGTGGCACCCCAAGAACACCAAGAATCCTCCAGATGGCATCCCGATTCACTCAATCAAACGCTTTACAAAGATCAACATAGGCTGCAAGCAGCCCCTGTCGAAACTCTTTTCTGCATTCGGTGAGGACCCGAAAAGCAAGAATGCTGTCAATCATTGACCTCTTTGGTGTAAAGCATGAATGCTCTGGGTGCTGGTGCTCAAGCAGATGGTGGCGAAAATTATTTAGAATTATCTGAGCAAAGACCTTGCCCGGCACTGAGAGCAGTGTCATCCCTTGGTATTTGTTGCAGTCCTGGCGATCACCCTTCCCTTTCCAGAGAGGGACAACGAGGCCCCTCTTCCAATCAGTTGGGATGATGCCTGTGTTCCAGGCAGAGCACAGACCTACATGCAACGACACGAGTGCAGCATTTCCACCAGCCTTGAGAAGTTCAGCATGGATGCCACAGATCCCTGGAGCTTTACCCCATTTCAACCGGTTCACCGCAGCCTGTTTCCACAAAGTAAGGTGGATTACAGTTGATTGGAGGGTCAGCAATAGGGAGAGTAACAACCTGACGTCCAACTCGACAGCTGATGGATCAGCCTGGTACAGCCGCTCAAAGTAACCGGCCCAGCGGGCCTTCATTCTGTCAAGAGCCCACCATGCTCCGCTGCAACTGCAGTACACCGAGGGATGGGCTTGGAGCAGCGCAATGCCTGAATTCCCCTGCAAGAATTACATGACCACGGGTGATGCTCTTCAGTCTACACCCTCACAGATTCCTCGCACATAGGCCTCCTTGTCAACCCTCAGCGCACGTACACTTTTATGCCTTTCATTTTTGCTGAGTGACCACTGTTTTGGTGCACGGTGTTTGGTAGCCATCTTGTTGACGGACACATTGTGGAATGTAAGACGATGTTCATAACAGTTACAGAACGAACAGGTTGGCCGCTCACCTTCTTGTGGTGTGCGATTGGAGTTCGAAGATTGCTCTGGTGACGGTGATTTTCCGCCGATTGCCGTCTCCAGGGCAAAGAGTGTGTGGAAATGTTTACCGGTGCTGCCACCACACCACTTGGGTTGAAGTGAATCTCCAAAACTCAGCACAATCGACCAAACACCACTCTTACAGAGGTGCAAAAGTAACTTTCTTTATAATCAGTAACAACCTTGTCGAACGAGGCAAAACCATATAATACCTGTTCCTGGTTAAGCTGCTGCACGGTAACCCCATGCCCACTCCAACACAAGTGTCTCAAACACATCCTTGGGCAAGTCTTTCACCAACCAGCTGACCCTTTGTGTCGGAATTTGCAATTTGTTTCGGATACTGACCACCGGCGACCAATGATAACTCACCTAATCTTCACGCAAATACATTGCGCTACCATTACCATGAACATTAACGTCCACCAATGAGTGAGCAACTTCTGGCAGATGGGTCCACGAGGTGAACATCATTGCCATGTATGGCACACACATTGCTAATGTTTGACGTTACCTGCGAAACACCAGTGACATTTTATAGGTGGGCCAAGATTCGAACCCAGGCTCGACAGCTCAGAGGCGAGTCTTCGACAAATACGCTCTTCTGCCAGCCCAACTAACTTCGACAGTATTCGGGGATGCTGGTTTGTTTCCACTGTTCGTGTGTCCACCTGTGCTTATTTGAGATGTCACACAGAAATACATTGTGCTGATGACCTCTGGGTTTGCTCATTGAGGGAATATTATAATTATGTGATTTTCGTGGAACATTTTCTTTGGCCTTGCAACCATCATTTTTAACCCCTCTGTTGACTCTGCGACTTTATTCGATTGCGAGCAGTTATGGGATTTGTTTGAGTGGCTTTTGCATTGGTCGATGACGTCAACCATCGACATAGATTAATGGGCCTACTTTGTTTGTTAAAAATTCCATTGCACTGTTGAAAATTTCGATATTGAAGATGATGGAAAGCAAGTTGGTCTCAGGAAAATTAGCATGTCACTGTGGCTTTGTTGGATAAAAACGAGCAAGATCATAAATGACCTTCAGGGAGGGCATAATGTGCCTGCCCTGCTAGGCCTGGCACACATCTGCTTCGAGTCCACACTTTTTGCTCCATTCTGAAACCTTAAAGCCTTCAGGCAACATGTAATGAGCACTAGAAATTTGACTCTCAAGCGTTGTCATACACATGAGCCAAAACAAATTAATGATGGTTGATGATAATAATAATAATAATAATAATAATAATAATAATCATAAAAAGCTGTGATGTCATAGAGTGCATAATCCGGGTGCATTGAATACTCTTCGACATCCTGTAATCTGTTCCTCTGAAGGTGTGTCACTCGATCACCTACATACGCATCGTGGGTTCGTTCAGCTCGACGACTATTTAATAGTTTGTGGACAAAGTTGATAAGAAGTAGAAGGAGGAATTGGTGCTCCTCAATGTACACCGATTGTTTGTGTGTTCTTCCGGCCGATTCAATCCATCTCCGATAGAATGTCCAAGTGCTGCATCGTTTTCTCTTCATTGATAAAAAGTCCAACACAGATCTGCCTAATCTTTGGTGACCAATATTTAGGTGATGCTTTCACCACACATTTGCCATCATGTATTGTTAAAAAAGTTGAAACGAAGGTACGGCCATGATAGGACATTAAATGAAACGGAAGACCAAGAAGGAACCCGAAAAAGTAAAGAGCAAACATGCAGTCCTCAGGAGGAACCTGGATAGGGTTCGGGTTTCAGCCGCTACGACCCAATCTTCAAACCCATCCAGGCGCAGCAAAGTGACGGACAGAAAATTTTCTGGAAGAATTCCCTTCTCCTTAGAGAGATAGATAATGAAAGAGAAGAATAGAGAATAAAATAGAGGATAGAGAACAAGAAGAAGCAAGAATTAGAATGAATAAAGAGAAATGTGAAAAATATTATTGGAAAGAAGTGTGACAGCAACAAAAAACAAAGGTGTCTGGAAGAACCCGGATGGATAGATTTCAGCAGTTACTCCCCAGGCTCAAGCGCAGCAACATGTACAAGCCAGCAGAGTTCCGTAAGTTTCCCAATTTCTCGGGTAAACCACTCTCTCTATCGAGAGCAGCCTGTGGCTGCTGATTGCATCATTGGTTGGGATGCGGCTGTGTCGCTGATGCATTGTCCCCCTTACCCGTTCAATGGTGCTGATTTTGCCGACCTCGGAAGGTTGACAGGCTGAGTCAACCTCCTGGTGTATTAATTCAGCGGCCAACGGGGCTTAAACTCAGGACCCAAGGATCCCAAGCCACCGCCCCAACTATTAAGCAAACACCAGGCTTGGGTTAAACCACGAAGAGGATGCAATACATCCATTTTCTTTAATCCTGAAAGTGTCCTCATTATTGTAAAGACCAAGTGAAGAAAACCACAATAAGTGAGTGCATATGCACGTGAATATATATATATATATATATATATATATATATAGTATCCCTGTGTTGTAAGAGGCGACCAGGGTTGCGTCAGCAAGGACATCCCGCGTAAAACATGTGCCAAATCACTATGCGGATCATACGGATGATCCGCTGTGGCGACCTCGAACGGGAGCAGCCGAAAGAAGAAGAAGAAATATGTATGTATGTATATATATATATATATATATATATATATATATATATATATATATATATATATATATATATATATATATATATATATATATATATATATATATTGTTACGAATTCTCGCCCTCCCGCGTCCGAACGTCTGCGTTTCGCCAATGGCGGCCGTCTCGCCCACCGAACGGACAATCCAGTCGCGGCTTTCCGGATCAACGCCGAAAACCAGCCACGGGTGTGTTTTTAACCACACCACAACCTTGTCCGCACTCTACCCGCGCTACAGGGTCAATCGCCGAATTGTCGATATACCTAATTAATCGCGCGGGTAGATTACCAAGAGATTGTACCTCAACGGGGCCGCTGGGACACGAGCTGCTTCATGCAGCTCGCTCCGTTTGGGATAACCGAGCGGGGTGTTATCGCGCATCCCGTTGGACCCGATTGCTTTACCGGCTATTTAAAAACCAACTATATTCCGAGTGCAAGATGGCAGCTCAATTAAGGGAAGAGGACACAACGAATGGGTTAACTTTTGAACAAGCACATTTATTACAAAGTACACGTAAACAATCTGTCAGGATCCTTGGCTGTCGCTGGTCGGATTTTGTGTCCAACGAGCGGTTGCTGAGAGAGACTCGGATGAGATTTGTTACCTGCATAGTCCGTGAGCATCATTTGCGGCTGTATGGATATGTGGCTCGTTTTCCTGACGCTGATCTTGCTCACCAGATTCTCTCAGCGAGGGAGTCTCATGAGTGGAGGAGGCCTGTGGGCCGACCACGTGCCTCATGGTTGCAACAGGTTGACCATCATCTCAAGGAGATGGGGATGGGCCTGGCATCTGCCTGGGGGATGGCCAGACGGAGGCCCCTGGAGTACCGGCGGAAAGTGGACGCAGCGACGCGCTGTTCTGGCACATGCTCCCATACCTGACCTGACCTGTAAACAATGATGCAGTCATGCAGGTATGCAAAACACGCATGCAGTTATACAAAGCAAACGCGGGGAAGGGACAAAACACGAGTAAGACAAAGAGCTACAACCGTCTATTTATTATGTACAGTCACTTATACAGTTCTACTTGTGGACATGGCACCACAACGTTCATTCAAAAGCAAAGAAAAACCCCAGGACAGACGAGGGGCAGACTGGACCCCTTGGGGGTCTTTATAACACAGCGCTGTGTAGACCGCAGAGGCTCCTCGAAACCGGGCTAGCTACCTTCACCTCGCTGGAGCGACCCGCGACGTCCCGTCTCCACGACCCATGGTAAGGCACGGCTCAGCAGGCCACGCTCCTTGGCTCCACTGCGCTCTCTCCTCCTTTTCACACGCCTCCACAACCTCACGCAGCCGACGACTCAGAGAGCGACCGCGAGTGAGAGAGACCCAGGTAGAGAGAGACCGACTCGACGGACAGGGAGGGAGTCACCACGACCTCCAGACCTCCAGACCTCCACCTCTCGACCTCAGCACCTCGCAACCTCTCGAGACAGACTCCGATGACGACCCAACTCGCACAACGTACTTCAGTGCACCCTTTTAGAACCACGGTGCTTCGCCCCTCCCTTTGCAGTGCGTGGGGGCATTTTCCGTCCAAAATGAGGCCCCTCCTTTACATCAACTTTGAACCCTGGCCCGATCCGCCCCTCCCCCGTCCCGGCACGCAGGAAAGCAAGAAAAGGGGGAGGGGAAATCCCAGGCGTTATCGGAACTTCTCTCTTCGGAGCTGTGGTTCTGCCTGCACTCCGCGGGGGCAACGGGTTTTCCTACCGTTGCCTTTGTTTCCTTTCTTGATGAGTATCCGTGGTGTAGATGTTATTCGATGTGGAGAAGTTTGTGGTGTGGTTGTTGAAGTAGTGGTGTGGTCGTTGAAATGCAGTTGTGGAGAAGGTGGTTGTGATTGTTGTTGTGGAAAAGGTGATGCTGGCATTTGTGGTGGTCGTGAGGGTGGTGTGGTTGGGCAGTTGATGAGAAGGTGGTGGTGGTAATCGTGGTTGTTGTGAAGGTGGCTGCTCGTTATCTGTGGGGATGTTGGCGGTTGATGAGAAGCTGGTGGTGGTGATCATAGTTGTGGTTGGTGGCGCTTTGTGGTGGTAGTAATGGTGGTTTGTCCAAAATAAAGATTCTAAAAGAAAAACGGCTAACTCAAAGATCACAGCCCTGATCACACGGATATATCCCATTAGACAACGGTGGGGAAATCTATCTGAACACAGACTTATCGGCATAACTGATCTAAGGACCTATATGGTGCTCTGCGAATTTCCACAGCCGTAACAATATATTATTGCGGGCCAGGGGTCGGTGGCGAGAACGACCATGAGGTGGGGGAGGTTACGTCATCTCCCACCAGACTCCCCGGAATTGCAGGCCGTCGCTCTGGATAATTCCGTGAGCCGGCGGGTCGCTGAACCGACTGTGGAACGCCAATACCTCCACCGCGTAGCATTGGGTCTTTTTGTCTCGAACCAATTTGCCTTATTAACTACGTGGTATCTACTGGGGAACCACGCCCTCGGCACGTCTTGCTCGAACCAAGTCACTCTACCGACTGCGGTAGAGTTCCAACTACCGACTCCGGTTCGGGTGCAGTCGAGCGGAACTACCAAAGCCGTGCCAGCTACAATGAGCCGATAATTTAAAGCATAACGTCGCCCTGCTGATCGCGCCAAGTGCTCGCTTTCGAGCCATCCACCATGTTCACCTGGCCTTCGTGCTGCGTGATCCCCAGTGACGTCACTCGCACACGGACCGTGTTGCAACGCAGGCGGGACCGGCTCTGTCATCCTGGGGACACGTTCCGAGCGTCCCGCAAACAGTACTCGCGGCGAGCAGCACGTGAGCCTCTGTACACATGCTCACATGGGGCCACGTGCTTTCCAAATTCACACCATTCAATTTGCTTCCATTTTAGCCATCCACGTGGTGGTTTCGTACCAATCACTGGACGTTCCAACGCCGGCTCCCCATAATGCAATCGTCTGCGCTTGGGTGGTTTGCAAGATACGGAACGGACCTCGCACACAGCGTCCCGCAGAGCCGGCGCAGTTTCCAAAATAGTTCCGTCCGTTACACGACCCACGTCTCCCGTCTGGGTCGGTCCATGTCCCAATTCCACACATGCCATATCATTTGCACCATGTGTTCTGACACACACTCTGGGACAATCATACTGGGGGCTCGTGTTAGCCCAAAAGATCCCGGGGTTTCTATACCCCCCAAGCTCAGCATGTACCCTTTTGCATCATGCAACGGCTCCACCTCGTACGGTCTTTCCGGACTCAACTCGTCATGGCCTGCTTCGAGGGAGCATACTGTCTCCCCTCGTTCCTGTGGGAGGTTAATCCGACCCTCGCATTGGGTCTCGAAACATTCCACCCGCTCAACCTCAACGTCCCCTACCAGTTCTACTTGTGTGTGCTCCTCTTTAGTTTCGTGCAATTCATCCCCCTCTTCTAATTCCTGGCTTTTCGTCTCTACCTGTCCGAGCTTTCAGGTTTCTCCCTTAATTATCGAGGCGTCACTCGTCACCCCGACCTTGCCCGTCTCCAATGCGGTCCAAACAGCTTCCACACTTCCCCTCGACTCGGTCATTTCCCCATGTGGTGTACTGGTCTCATTCGCCATTTTCCGATTCATGGTCTGCATCTCGCCTTTCACCTTTACCAACTCCGCCTTCATTTCTTCCTGGCCCGCCTTCAGTATTTGCATATCCCCATTTAGCGTTTGCATGTCACTCCTTTGTTGGGTTTGTAAATCCATTCCCATGCTTTGCATATCCCCCTTAATTCGTTTTTCCATGTTTGTTGGTATTTCCACCAGCTGGCTCAAGTCAAATGGCTTTTACGATGCCGATCTGCCACGATCGGGCGCGGATCCGACAGGGATCGTTCGGTCCTCCATGGAGGAAATTTGATACAGGGGGAGCTCTGGCATTGTCGTCATT
This sequence comes from Eptatretus burgeri, assembly GCF_056783735.1. Classification (NCBI taxonomy): domain Eukaryota; kingdom Metazoa; phylum Chordata; class Myxini; order Myxiniformes; family Myxinidae; genus Eptatretus; species Eptatretus burgeri. Next base: position 1,278,532 of record NC_140965.1, read on the forward strand.
GCCCCCAATGCTACCTCTGGGTTTAGCTGCAGAGAATGATCACCATCACAGAAGTTGTAGGCCATGGGCCAGATATGGTCCACGTGCACCCCCCCAACCCTTCGACCCCATATTTTTTCTAAAGCCTTAGGGTCCCCTAAGCATTAATTCAACTGGTAACAGTGAATAAACTGGGCCTCACTATCCATTTTCCAACCATATCTGACGGTACCCTCAAAATGTCAACTCTTCCTCAGTTTCGCACATAAAAATCCCCTGACTGATAAGATCTCTGCAGTTGCCCAATCAGCATTAATATTAACAAATTATATATCAAATGAAAGATTATCACATGCAGATTTTCAAAATGGAGGAATCTGCCAAATTTAATAGTGTTATGTTTGTCCCAAGAAGTGATGAACAAGAGTACCTCGCCTTTCCTTTTGACAACTCAGATATCTGAAATAATAACGTATATTCATGCTCATTTTACCTGACACAAAAAAATAAATATTTGTATGATATCACAAATTTTACTACCTTTCTATTGATACCAAAATTGTCCCACACCAACTCAAGATGTACCAGGTATTACGTCTTAAACATAAGTTCATCACTGTTGCAACACCCAACATGTCACCAGTAAGACCTAAGACTGAGAAAATATTCCTTACTTCACATAAAGAATATAAATTATAAGTTTATTTAAGAAAAACAATTGAAACTTATTATGTCATGTCCACAAAATATCATTGTGCATGGATTACGCATAATATTCATTATCGCTATTGTCTTCACTCTCCAATGCGTGCTCAATATCATCAAATGCATCCATATCTGAATCCTCATCAGAGTCAGTGTCGTCAAGTGTGTTATAAGCAATGTCAGCCAGTTTCCGTGGGAGGACATCTCCCTCATTCCATAGAGGATCAAGGTTACCATCTTTTTCCTCCCAACCATGTCCCTGACTGGCCTTCGGAATCTGTGGTTGTGGAATATGCGCGGTCTTCCACATCCATACTTGGTGGTTTACTCTCCGAATGTGCTGGGTAAGAGCTCGCTTACAAGGCGGTAAGTTAGCCATATCCACATTCCCTGAAGGCACAAGACGACTTTGACTGGCACAGAGCTCGTTTATACGAATGAGTCACAGATCATCAACTTTTGACACCTTTGACACTCGACTGTACATGGCACACGTGAAGGTGTCCAAGTCATCAATGAGCTCATCAGGAATATCCCAAGGATCGCCCAGTTTCTCCAGAGTAGAGATATATTTTGGAAAGTGCAGAAGAGTTTTCACAGGTTTAAGTTTGCCAATTCCTCGGAAGGCACTCGTGGTGTCACAGCCACTGTAAGCATGGAGTGCCATGAGAGCTGTGCACTTTTCCTGGCCAAAGTCTGTAGCTAGTTCACTGACATTTACCATCCTCTGCTTGTTGCCTTTGCCTGTGTCAAACAGGACAGTTGTACCATGAACAGAGGCAGCATTGTGTAATAGGATGAAAAATACATCTGAGTCTGGACTTTTCACTCGGACAAATTGATAGTTTCTGAGTCGAGCATACTGAACATACAGTATCATACGAGAGTCAGTTTCTTCCTGGGTTGATTTCAGCAGTGGTAGCTCCTCTGTAATTGTTGTTTGGCCATCAGCAGATGTGAGCAAATATGCGATGCCCTCACATACAAAGATCACTCGCCTTCCATGCAACCTTGATGCACAGTTATCACCACTCCAGAGCCTAAGCAGACGTTTGATGAGCTGTATCTTGTTCTCATCATTTGACAGGAACAATTTCCAATCAGGTGGTCTCTTCGTGGCTTCACCTGTAAGTAAAAGCTTTTCTCCACGGCCCCGACGTCGCCTCTCCATCGACTTCACTGAATCAGGCAAATATTGATCAGTGCTGAATAGCACATCTCCTGTTTTTCCAATGATGTCAAACACTTTGTAAGAAATCTGACTAAAATCTGTATTTCTTTCAGGTAATAGAAGCAAGCATTGTCATCATACAGAGTCAATGTTTCATTGGTTGGTGGTACATCAGCATCATGACAATCCTTGATCAGGTTTTGAAATGACTGCTTTGTCAGTCTAAGTAAGATATCCATCAGCTGTAGCGATGCTGTGTGGTACGGGAGTTAATGGATATGCCAACAGTTCTTTCATATCGACTTGTAAGCCCTGATTTTATGACTTTACAAAGAGTTGAAAGGCTACATTACCCTATTGCTTGCACTGTCTGACCTTATTCTTGGTTGTCTTCATCTTAGATACCTTATTCATGTCACTCAGAGTTTTGGTTTTCTTCATCTTAGATACCTTATTCATGTCACTCAGAGTTTTGGTTTTCTTCATCTTAGATACCTTATTCATGTCACTCAGAGTTTTGGTTTTCTTCATCTTAGATACCTTATTCATGTCACTCAGAGTTTTGGTTTTCTTCATCTTAGATACCTTATTCATGTCACTCAGAGTTTTGGTTTTCTTCATCTTAGATACCTTATTCATGTCACTCAGAGTTTTGGTTTTCTTCATCTTAGATACCTTGTTCATGTCACTCAGAGTTTTGAGGTTCAGTCTCTTCACAGGCTCAAAGAAATCTTTACTATTCTTCAGTCGAGCTTCAATAAATTCATCCCGTGCTTTTTCACCAACAGCTTCAGCCTTTAGAACATCGTCTGAAACAGCATCAGATGCTGCACTTCCTGATGAGAGTATAAACAATTGATCATTTGTCTCGATATTGAAAGGATTAAGGAAACTTCTTATGGCATCTTTGGCCCTTTTCACCAACTTCTCTCCTTTTGTGACCTCTGTCGGGATGTGTATCACGATGCTTTGTTCCCTCTCCACTGTCCAACATGTGAGCCATTCCAAGTGCAGCATCAACATAAAGAGACCTTGCATGTGTTGTCCTAACCCATATCTGGTAGGCCTGGTAGTTGGTGAGTAGTCCAGATGTACCTGCTGCACTGGTTCCAGCACCACCACGTGACTTAGCATGCCTCATGAAGGTCTCCTCCATGGTTTTATCCACTGCACAACGATTGCCAGGGATAAAGGAGCGTGCGACACTGATAGCTCCTCTCTTGATCAGCGATACTGCCCCTGGGTGTGAGTTGTCTATATTAGCTATGAACACAAAGAAATATGTAAGATACCTTGCATAGTTCTGCCCACCGAAACTGAAGTAGAGAGACGTCATTCGAATGATGGATGCAGCATACAAAAGAAAGTTGTTTGTCTTTCCGGCTTCAAGTTGTGATAGAATTTAACAGACATGGTCCATGTATGACAACCACAGCTGGGCAGTCTTCCCCAAACGTCCATTTGCGACTCCTTTTTTGAATTCTGCATACTGCTCTATGAATTGGACAATGGAATTGTCCATCAAGACAGCATTCAAAGTATCTTGGCTGCGGGAATCTACTAGGGCACGTAGCTGATCTGATGATTCGTCAGAGAAAGACGAGAACAGATCATCAGTGCTTTTATCTTTGAGGTACTCCTCCATGAACAATCTTTCAAGACATTCCAACATAATCTTGTGACAATGTAGGGCTCTGTCGCAGTGCTTCCCGGACATCACATCACCCAAAGATCCTCCACTGATTAGTCCAGCTTCTAGGAGACCATCTGCTAACCCAGACCCAGCCATCTTTTTGGCAATCATCTTCATATCAGCGCATACAAGGTGGAATGTGCCAATTAGAATTATGTGCCTCTCCTACTTGGCTGGTGAGTTCCACACTAATGAGTAGGCCTTCATACAAACTCCCAAGTCAAATGTCGTAGTGGCATCAGGCTGTCCAACTTCTCTGGTCGCCTCTTCAGCAGCACACAAGCATTCTTGTACAGTTTTGTACTCCGTTATGGGATGGTTAATGATTGGAATGTGGATATGGCTAACTTACCACCTTGTAAGCGAGGTCTTACCTAGCACATTCGGAGAGTAAACCACCAAGTACGGATTTGGAAGACCGCGCATATTCCACAACCACAGATTCCGAAGGCCAGTCAGGAACATGGTTGGGAGGAAAAGGATGGTAACCTTGATCCTCTGTGGTATGAAGGAGATGTCCTCCCACGGCAACTGGCTGACATTGCTGAAGTCACACCTGACGACACTGACTCTGCTCAGGATTCAGATATGGATGCATTTGATGATATAGAGCAGGCATTGGAGAGTGATGACGACAGCGATAATGAATATTATGCGTAATCCATGCACAATGACATTTTGTGGACATGACATAATAAGTTTCAATTGTTTTTCTTTAATAAACTTATAATTTATATTCTTTACGTGAAGTGAGGAATATTTTCTCAGTCTTACGTCTTACTGGTGACAACATGTTGGGTGTTGCAACAGTGATGAAATTATGTTTAAGACGTAATACCTGGTACATCTTGAGTTGGTGTGGGAGAGTTTTGGTATCAATAGAAAGGTAGTAAAATTTGTAATATCATAGAATTATTTATTTGTTTGTGTCAGGTAAAATGATCATGAATATCCGTTATTATTTCAGATATCTGAGTTGAATTTGAGTTGTCAAAAGGAAAAGTGAGGTTCTCCTCTTCATTACTTCTTGGGAAAAACATAACGCTATTAAATTTGACAGATGACTCTATTTTGAAAATCTGCATGTGATAATCTTTCATTTGATATATAATTTATTAATATTAATGCTTATTGGGCAACTGCAGAGATCTTATCAGTCAGGGGATTTTTTATGTGCGAAACTGAGGAAAAGTTGACATTTTGAGGGTACCGTCAGATATGGTTGGAAAATGGATAGTGAGGCCCAGTTTATTCACTGTTACCAGTTGAATTCATGCTCAGGGAACCCTAAGGTTTCAGAAAAATATGGGGTCGAAGGGTTGTGGGGGGGGGGGGGTGCACATGGACCATATCTGACCATGGCCTATTGTCCTGAGCCACAGATTCTCCCACGATTAATTCAAAACCCACCTGTATCAGTCCGTCTTGATCGTTATGGTCCGTGCTGGGAATTAAATCAAATTTAAATCTTGCTCTTAATTTGGAGGGAAAGGGGGGGGGGCTGTCAAGCACACCCCGGTCCGAATCCCGTGAATTTATCGATGGAGGTGGAGGGGTTCGAGATCAGAGCTCCTGACGCCAATCTGTTGTGGATTCGAATCCTGTAAATTTCTCTGTGGAGGCAGAGGGGTTTGTATCTACACTCCTGACACCAAACTGTTGTGGGTCGGGAGTCAGTGGTGAGAACGACCACTAGGTGGGGGAGGTTATGTCGTCTCCCACCAGACTCCCCGGAATTGTAGACCTTCGCTCCGGATAATTCCGTGAGCCGGCGGGTCGCTGAACCGACCGTGGAACGCCAATACCTCCACCGCATAGCATAGCATCTTTTTGTCTCAAACCAATTTACCTAATTAACTTCGCGATGTCTTCTACCGGTGAACCACGCCCTCAGCACGTCTTGCTCAAACCGGGTCACTCTACTGACTGCGGTAGAGTTCCAACTACCGACTAACAACTTCGGTTCGGGTGCAGTCAAGCGGACCTGCCAAAGCCGTGCCGGCTGCAATGAATGAATTACCGGGTATAAAAACCCGCCTAAACTCAGATCCAAACAATGCTGGACCAATGCAAGAAAGGACGGAAATGAACTGGGAACATTTCCACAATTGTTTTATTCACAAATAAAAAAGACACAGGACAATACTTATCACGGATATGCAAGCAAGAATTTACAATGATGGAAAACACTTAACAGTTCTACTTGTAAGACGGACCCACACACTCAGATGCACACTCGACGATTTATTGAAATATCCCTGCAGCCAGAGCGGGAGAGACAAGCTGGGGATCGCAGTTCAAGTGAGTACCTGCACGTTGAAGGGAGGGAGTGCTCCACGGTGTGGCACCTGCTATTGGTAGTGCGGCTCGGCCCACAGTGACACGCGTGGGGTTCGTGCTCCTGGAGGAAACCGAGCGGGGCAGTCGGAGTCCCAGGGCGGAGATCAGGGTCACGGACAGGACCCAGGAAAACTCCACCAATGCCAGCAAAATGTAGGGTGCACACGAGCCAACTTTCTCCTCCAAAAGAACTCTCATTCCTCCTCCAAGAGGCTTACTCAGAACCAACGACCGAACCCCCTCAGAACCCTCCGCTGAGGTTGGCGTCGTAACTTTTATGGACCTCCCAAAACGGGGCGGGGGCTCGGTGGAACAGACGTCATTATCTGCCCTGATTGGATGGGGCTCGCATGGGTCCGTCCTTTCTGGATGGGGGTTTTGGCCATGCCAGGGAAAACCCCGCCCCCACTCCACGCGTACCCATACTCATCAAAAAGAAGTTACAAAGTTTGTGGAAGCCGAGAAGGAACTGCAAGAGATTCTGCCTCGGACAGTGAGTCGCCGGTTCGGCGAGTGAAGGGCTTGTTCAGTGGTGTTGTCTGTTTGTTTGTTGGATGGGACAAATATTTTTGGGACACGAATACACTAAATGTCGCACTCAGGGATCCAAAGATAAAACATACGAGGGGAAACTTACACATGATTGCAAACGAAAATTCGACGACTCGAGGCAAGTCTGTAAAAAGGGGAGGGGGTAGTGTTACGGCTGTGGAAATTCGCAGAACACCATAAAGGTCCTTAGTTCAGTTAGATCGATAAGTCTGTGTTCAGTTAGATTTCCCCACCATTTTTTAATGGGAATTATTCGTGTCACAGGGCTGTGATCTTTGAGATAGCCATTTTTCTTTCACTGTCGTTATTTTGGACCACCACCACCAACATCGCTCTCAAACAACCGCTTCATGCCCAACGTCCTTCCACCACCACAACCACACACGCCTCTCAATAAACCACACCATCCTGATCACCTTAACCACAACCCTCATAACCACACCACCGCGTTTCCACCTCGGCACACGGTTGCTAGAGGCCTGGCCTTCGTCGAGGAAAAGCAGGTGGCCCCCGTCCCCCCTCCCCCGGATGAATGGCGCCACCACGGTGAATTCCGCCCAGCGTGTGGAAGAAGACAACCACAGCGGCGAGGGAGCGCCCCTGATTTAGCGGAGGGGCGGGGCGAGAGCGGAGGGGCGGGGCGGGAGCCGGGGGGCGGGGCGAGAGCGGAGGGGCGGGTGTGAGTAATAAAAAGGGCGCACAGAGTGTTCGTTCTCTCTCTCCGGCATTCGTTCTCTCTCTCGGTGGTTGCTGGAGTTGTCGCGGCCGCTGGATTCCGCGGAAGGACCTGGGCTGCTTCTCCCGGAGCTGGGTGAAGATCGGGGCTCGTGTTCGAGTGGGGAGCTGGGAGCAGCCAGTCAGCAGAGGTCCGGGCGTCGTGAAAGAGACGCGAGCTGGAGGAGCAGCCTTACCTGCTGTGTCGCGCAAACAGCGTGTTTGTGTGGAGAGAGCCGGAGAGAGCTCGCCCGCCACTGAGCAGGGCCTGGGCTCAACCACGGCTAAGCTAGCCACCGTGGGGAAGGAGCATCGCAGGGTGCCCAAGCCAGTGACCACGAGGGTGCAGGTAACCTGCAACGGTCTCGTGGGACTCGTTCGGTCTGCCAAGTCCCACGCCATAAAGACCCAAGAGGTCCAGTCTGACCCCATTGCCTTTGATGGGGTCTTTCCTGCTTTTCTTTGAACGAATGTTGTGCGCCTTGCGAAGTAAAACTGTGTAAGTGACTGTACATTGATAATTGCTTAGTCGGTTATAGTGTTTTTACCTTGCTCATGTCTTGTTCCCTTTCCCCATTGACTGCATGATTGTTTGTATATGTTCATCTGTGTAGAAAATAAATGTGCTTGTGTGAATGTTAACCCGTTCGTCACGTCATTTTCCCCCACTGAAATGCCATCTTGTATTGCGGAATATTAGTTGGTTTTTAAATAACCGAGAAATAGAATCGGGTCTGGCGAGGTCTGGAGCTAACACCCGCTCGGTTATCCCAGAATGGAACGGACCGCTTAAGCGGTTCGTGTCCAAGCAGGCCTTCGCCGAGGTACGGTCTCTCGGTAGGTTACCCGCGCGGGTACTTAGGTATATCGATATTCGGCGATTGACCCTATTTCGCGCGGGAAGAATACGGACTGGGCCGTGGTGGGAATAAAAACCCACCCATGACTGGTTTCTGGCGTTGTTCCAGAAAGTCACGACTGAATTGCTCGTTCGGTGGGCGAACCGGCCGCTATTAGTTAACGCAGTCGTTCGCACGCCGGGCGGGCGGAAATTCGTAACAATATGATGTCACAATTGACGCTGGGGACCTGAGTATGTGCCTTTTCAAGGTTTGATATCGTTCTTCATCCGTTTCAGCTGTTTCCCAAGGTTTGAAAGCTGTTTTTTCCCAAGGTTTGAATTAATTGTTCAAATTAATAATTAATCCCAAGGTTTGAATTTTCCCAAGGGAAACAGCTGTTTTCCAAGGGTTTGAAAGCTGTTGAAGAGTTTGAAAGAGTTTGATAGGACGTCACAATTGACACTGGGGACCTTCGTATGTGTCTTTTTAAGGTTTGATATTGTTCGTCTTCATCCGTTTTAGCTGTTTCCCAGGTTTCCGAAGTTCTGGCCATTTATGATACCGTTGGTCCGATCTAATTGAAACAATGCCCCAATCCAGTCGTCGTTTATGAGAGCGAAGGAACGAAGCTGCACATATGGGCACGCACCTACGGTTACGCACCTACGGGCCCGCCCCTACGGGCACGCACCTACGGGCCCGCACTAGTATATATAAAATATATATATCTATATAAAATATGTATATATATATATATATATATATATATGTATATTATTCTTTAAAAAAAAAAAATATATATATATATATATATATATATATATATATATATATATATATATATACATACATAATATATATATATATATATATATATATATATATATATATATATGTATATATATATGTATATATATTTATATATATATATATATATATGTATATATATATATATATATATATATATATATGTATATATATATATGTATATATATATATATGTATATATATATATATATGTATATGTATATATATATATATATATGTATATATATATATATATGTATATATATATATATATATGTATATATATATATATGTATATATATATATATATGTATATATATATATATATATGTATATATATATGTATATATATATATATATGTATATATATATATATATATATATATATATATATATATATGTATATATATATATATATATATATATATATATATATATATATATATATATATATATATATATACATATATATATATGTATATATAATTACAGACACCATCCCTCCCATGCTCTTCTCGCCAAAGAAGTTGATTTAAGCAACCAAGCAGGCCTACGCAAGGTAAGTGCTTTGCTGTTTCAAATCCTTCCCAGAGTTTCTCCTCAGCCATGAAGACATTCACAAATCGTATGCACATGAGAATCCCAATGCTAATCACCCCGTCAGCTGCCGGACCGGTTTCATCGCTTATTGTCAAATCATCAGCAACAGCACAGAAAGCAATGCATACCAATGAGGCTCCCAAGCATGTCCCACATGGAAATGCCAAAAGCATCAATCTATACTGATAAAGAAAGACCCACCAATATCTCTCACCTACGAATGGAGGGAATAGCCAATCAGCTATCACCCAATCAACAAAACCCAGGTGGCTCGGATCATATAAATAAATTGACACCTCCCATGCTCTTCCAGCCAAAGAAGCTGCAAAAAACAACCAAGAAGGCCGACACAAGAAAGGTGCTTTGCTGTTTCAAAGGTTAAAGCTTAAAAAAAATTATTTTTCAAAAAATTTAGAAAATAAAAACATATTTTTCAAAGAAAACAGCCTAATAACATACACCCGGGAGAGGTAGCAGGAGCCTGGAAGTTTGGTGCAATTTCACCATGGCCATGTCACCAAGAAGGAACCCAAAGAAGTAAAGATTTTACTGATTTCCCAACTGCCCGGATCATCAGCTGGGCACCGTGATTAATTGAGATTTCGATTCTTTCATCCCAGAACCTCTCCAAATTGCGGATCCACAACTTGATCACATGTCCACATCAGTAGATTACTCAACATCAATGGACCTACAACCTCAAAGTTCCTTCCAGACAGTCAGTCAACACGGCAATGCAATATCCTTGTACAAACTTATTTAGTTATTACGTTTACTAAAAGCATTATTACATATGACTAACTTTAATCATACACCGCTTCATATGATAACATATAAAGTGATAAACATCACCATGTCGACATGTCCATTACACATAACTTTATTCTAACCATGGACTCAAACTATCATTCAAATATTCAAACTGGCATTCATAACCGATTTTAATACGCTGCACTGCGTGTCTGAGCAACCACCAATAAATTATTTTTATGATTATTTATGATGTATTTTCTAAATAATATTTATTTCTTTTATTTTTTATCCAAATACCTCCAGAACTTAATAAGATATATATATATATATATATATATATATATATATATATATATATATATATATTTAATCTATATTAATTAAAGAATTGACCTCACTAAAATGATGAATTCATTATTATTATTACTATATCATATGCAATGCAATGGAAATTGTTCACATGAAAACTAACCAAACTTAAATAAAAGGTGATGATGCAGTCTAAAAACATTCTCACAAGACCTGATCAAACAATTATCCAAATAACCTCTGTCTGACATGATGGAAAAAACCTTCTCACAACGTTCCACAAAATCATCCTTGACTGAACAAATTCTTGAAAATCTAAGTAGCTGAGATGAAAAGTCATTGTAATCCATTTTAATTGGTGCATTTTTACCTGGAAAGGTGTACAAGACTACAGAGAAACTGAATTATCATCAACTTTATGAGATACACTCGTACTAAAACCATTCTGTCCAACTCTAACCAACACATCCAGATATGCAGCAACTGTACAAACATTACCACTGCTGTTTCCAATCAGGCTATCTGGATATATCTTGTAAAGCTGCCTATCAAAAAAATTAGAGTTAACCACACAAATATCATCTATGCAATGACATGTATGAGATAATATTTTAGCTAATTCTCATTATTTTTCTCCTTAATCAGTTTTGGCAGAAATGAAAATTCACAGAAAATAAGAAAAATGGCTGCTTGTAGGGGGGCTGCAATTCCCACCCAAGAGAATACCCTGAAACCTGTTGAAACATTATCCCAAAAATGACACAAAAATATAAAATAAAATAAAATTAACAACATCCATAAACTTCTGCTTTTCAAAACAATGAAAACTTGAGTATTTCTTTTTAGAAAAGAATGTTCTCTCAAACCTGACACATAAAAACTTATTAATAGAGTTAAAAACCTTGTAAATTACTATGAAGAGTGAATCCCTCACTAGTATTTGTGAGCGCTTTGTAAATAAAGTTGAAAATTCAAAAACTTTAACTGATTTGTTTTTGAGGCATCTAATTCTATCAATGAACGCCAAAGAAGAATTAATGCTCCAGAAACTGTTAATACCAGAATTCTTCTTCATTGTTAAACATTATTTCCTGAACCGTTCTCTAACAACTTGTATGCCTGAGTTAACTATAACCGATAACTGTTTGGTGGAACACTGCCTGACACCCACTATAAATCTATACTTGTACAGATTCTTATGAAGCTTCGGTATCCAGAAAAATCAAAGGATACAAAGATTCCAATAGCCGAGAAGACTGCTTAAGCACGAACACACGAAAAGTGCGGTGAAGCCGTGAAGACGATATTCCGATTAATCATGTCCTATTTGAACGTTAATTCCCCAAGACGCAAAAGACCCTGAGAACTCAGAAGTCCCCAAGGACCCCAAAGACCAAAAGATCTTTAAGTGCACAAAGACCCTGAAGACCCCAAAAGTCACTGAAGACCCCAAAAGAGCCTGAAGACTCAAAAGACCCTGAAGACCCAGAAGTCCCCTAAAATCCTGAAGACTGAAAAGCCCCTGAAGACCCAAGAGACTCCAAAAGACTCTGAGGACCCCGAAGACCTCCAAGTAACCTTTAAACCCAAAAGACGTCGAAGACCAAAATGTCACTGAATATGCTAAACGACCCTGAAGACCCAAAAGACCCCAAATCCCCAAAAGACCTTTTAGATACTGAAGACCCCGAAGAACATTTAGATCCCTGATACCCTTCAGACAGCTTAGATCCTTGACCATTTATACCACTTGGACCTTATATCACAAATAAATTTCGAATTAATATTGTATCATCAATATTACAAATAAATTTGGAGAAAAGAAATGTTTGTATTTTGATTGGTGGAATATATATATATATATATACATACAAATATATATATATACATACATATATATATATATATATATACATACATACATACAAATATATATATATATATATGTATATATATATGTATATGTTTTTATATATATATATATATATATATGTATATGTTTATATATATATATATGTATATATATATATATATATATGTATATGTATGTATATATATGTATATATATATATATATATATAATTTCTGTAAACCTCTGCGTGTAATTTGACATATCTCCTCCAAAACTGCCTGACGGATTGTCACCACTTTCGGCATGTGGGTGCTCTGTGGTCTAATAAATAGCATGGGCTATGTGAGATCGCACCAGACGGAAAAGTTTGGGAATTTTGGGCGATTTTCTAATTTTTACGTTCGTTTGCATGGCGACGTGTGACGTCACCGCTGAGAGGCGTAATTCCGTCATGACATCATCGGTCATTCGCTGACGTCATTACATCTGTCGTCGACAGACCGTCACCGCCGAGAGGCGTAATGCCACTCCTAGAAAACAGCATCTGCAATGTAAAACCCTCTTGTGCACATGCTGACTACCTCAGAAGGTGAAATTGACACAAAAAATGTAACAAGAAACATTGTATTTAAAGTAATGATTTATTTTAAAAAATATATTATTTCTGTTAACGTCTGCGCGTAATTTGACGTTCCTCAACCGCCATCATTACCTGTGTTGTGTCTTGCGTGTGTGATCTTCAAATTAAAGCTTCCAAGCGGTGTTCGATCGTCGGATGTGCGCCAAAAAGTGTCGTTCATTGAAATTTGCATTCTGATTCTCGGTCACCCTCCACTGCTCCTGTTCAGTGTAGGGCTAGGCCTATATCATGTTAAACTTGCCCCATCAGACGCCAACCTTCCAGTCACACTGCAGAGGATGCAATTTCCAGTCAGACTCGCATACTCGATGACCATAAACAAATCCCAGGGCCAAACATTTGACAAACTCGGAATATACCTCCCAGCCTCTGTGTTCTCCCATGGCCAACTATATGTTGCATTTTCACGTGCAAGAGGTTACTCCTATATATCTATCAAACTGGACAATAATTCCTCACAATGACTATTCAGCAACAAGACACTCACCCAAAATGTCATCTGCAGGGAGGTCCTTTAAAAAACTAAAGGCCCAGTCACACCTTGACGTTTTAGCCAACGTATGCCGATTTTTGAAAAATTTTTCTAAAACGCTGGCACATGTTGAATACATTATGGGTAAGTTTTGATAACATTGAGAGCACGCTGAAAAACACTGCCATACGTCGTTGTATGCTGGCTTTAAACGTTGTACTTTTCGGTTGTCCTCAAATTTTTGCATGCTTGAAATTTCACGACGTATGCCGGCGTATGACCCCGAAACTTATTTCTAACCGATGATTAACGTGTTGTTGGCACGTTACGCGATCGTTGCCACATATCGACAGACGTTACTTTTAAGTTACTCATAGGCTGAAAGACGTCGGTATAATGGATCGTCCTTGCGTCAGCGTACACGGCCACGGCCAGGACACTTATTTGCAGCATTCTTCAAACTTTTCTTCGGCATGACGAGGATGTTCACACTTCGATGTCTAGCTTGGCTATGATTCCAATTGTCCATCGGCAGCGTCTATTTAAAATAGTCGAGTTTGAGCGTTTTAACACATTCAGAAGAAACGCTTCAAATTTCCAAACCCCAGCGTCAAAAAACAAAGGCGAGTGACAGCAATTTAAATCGTTCATTGTAAACAATGAAAATAGTTGAGTGGTACCGTTTAAAAGTCGTTGAGTGTAAAAAATATCCAATTGTTGAGCGCAAGCGTCTACTTTCAATAGTGGAGTTTGAGCGATTTAGCACGTTCAATAGAAACGATTAAAATTTCCGAGCGCCAGCGTCAAAAAACAAAGGCGAGTGACAGCAATTTAAATCGTTCATTGTAAACAATGAAAATAGCTGAGTGGTACCGTTTAAAAGTCGTTGAGTGTAAAAACAATCCAATTGTTGAGCGCAAGCGTCAACTTTCAATAGTAGAGATGCAGTCATTTAAATCGTTGAGTGGCAGCCTATGAATAGCAAACCCCACGTCACCGGCAAAGATAAACTGCCGCACGATATGGATAAGTTAGGCTATCGTTGGGCACAGTTTGTGAACGCCGGCTACACGATAATTATTCGTTGGTATACCGTATCTATAAGTTATCGAAGCGCTCTCTGCACATTATTAGTTCATTGTGCATTTGTCCAACCCGTTATGAATAGACCAAAATCGTAAAAACAAGCCATAGCTCATTGTTGAAAAAGCCCCATAAAAAATTAGCCGCGAAGAACTTCGAACAATGGAACAAAGATGTCTCCTACCCGTGGCCACGCGGACACAAGGAGGATCCATCATAACCCAGACCCTCCCCGTTACACTCACCTACTACTGCCAACATGAACAAACTATAACTAATACTAATACTGATACTGATACTGTTACTGCTGACATGGACATCGACTCAAAAAGGACTCGAAAACACTGTTGAGTTCCCCTTTTATGAACACCATTTTTATATACCAATCCCCAAAATCGCTGGGAACGCGTCTTTATATGGCACTTGTAAGTTAGAAACACGTTCATTTATTTTTTTGTCGACCGGAAGACGTCATTGGAATACGTCTACATACGTCGATGTGTGTTGGGACTACGTAAAGAATTGGTTCAAAGCACGTCAAACATAAGTTAAATAAGTTTCGCGTAAAAAAGACATTACCGCGACGTGTTTCGACTTATGAGTAGCTTATAAGTAGCCTTTGTGGACGTGTGTAAGCGTCCACATATCGTGTGTAAAACTTATCCCCATCGCATGCGGAACGTGTGTGATATGCCAAGTACATCGTAAAAATTTGAACATGTTTAAAATTTCTTGACGTACTCTACTTACTATGACGTATGATAGTGTACTTTAGCGTTCTACTCACGTATACCAAACTTACTCATACCGTATTTGACGTGCCCCAACGTTTTAGACACATTTTTCTTAGGTCGGCATACTCTGGCAAGATCGCCAAGGTGTGACTGCGATGTTGACACTTCCATTTCTACGGGAGTTATGATTCGAATCGTTGTGCATCAGCCTTTTAATAGGCTACGTCACGACATCGTCGGCGATGCCTGCAACGCGCTATGCCTAAGTTGGACTATCGTTGGGCATAGGTTGTGTAGGCCGACAACAGGTTCAGCATTCGTTGGTATAAGTTAGCTATAACATAACGAAACGTTATGTGTCCGTTACTAATGCGTTATACATAAGACCAAGTCGCTATGAATACGTCCGAATCTTTAAAAAAAAACATCAAAAGTTCAACGTAAGCCAGTGTTTTACATAAATTTTAATACGTTGCCATCGCTGGCTAAAACGTCAAGGTGTGACTGGGCCTTTAGGAAAGGTAACCATAGTACATCATATCCCTTATGACACCCTCCCCAGCTTCCCATAACATCAACTATTATGCCTCATCCACCTTTTGCCACCCATTAAAGTCCATGCACAGCACGGGTATATGCTAGTGTATATATATATATATATATATATATATATATATATATATATATATATATATGTATGTATATATATATATATA